>NW_027531015.1:2971971-2974991 GCF_008692635.1 Crocuta crocuta | reverse complement strand
CAGGCTCCAGGCTCTGAGCTGGCAGTCAGCACAGAGCCCGACGCGGGGCTCGAACCCACGAACCGCGAGATCATGACCTAAGCGAAAGTCGGATGCTTAACCGACTAAGCCACCCAGGCGCCCCATGAATAAGTATTTTTTTAAAAAAAGAGCACAGATATTATCAAAGACCCAGTTTCCAAATTTGTAATTGTGCTTTAGAACAGCTCAATCAACTTGTGAGGAGAATCTTTTCATAGAACTTCTGTTTTTGACTGAATAAAATTATATTTTGTATCCAATGGATTAAAAATGAGAAGACCTTGGGGCACATGGGTGACTCATCAGTTAAGCATCCCACTCCTGATTTTGGCTCAGGTCATGATCTCTCAGTTCATGAGATTGAGTCCCAAATGGGTCTCCACACTGATAGCACAGAGACTGCTTGACATTCTCTAACTCTCTCTTTGCCCCTCCCCCATGCACGTGGGTTCTCTCTTTCTCTCAAAATAAGTAAATCAAAATATGAGAAGGTCATGATCTCTCAGTTCATGAGATTGAGTCCCAAATGGGTCTCCACACTGACAGCACAAAGACTGCTTGGGGTTCTCTAACTCTCTCTTTGCCCCTCCCCCACACACGTGGGTTCTCTTTCTCTCAAAATAAGTAAATCAAAATATGAGAAGACCTATAATTTTGCAGTATCTAAATTTGGTTGAAACTATCAAAATAAACATAAAGAAAATGTACATGATGAGTTTTGTCATGTAAAAATGTTTGTTGAAAGATGTTACTTTGAGTGAGGTTACAAAGAACACACCTATGAAAAGTTTTGGGTTGAAAACTTAGTGCATTTCAATATAAAGATATTTTAAATTGAGAATATATTTTACTTACTAAAGTTTGCGTTGAACTTACTAGGTATCTCAGCAATACAGAGAAAATTATCAAAAATACCATGGTCATCCAGGCACCTGGGTAGCTCAGTTGGTTAAGTGTTTTTGGTTCAGGTCATGCTCTCTCAGTTTGTGAGATCAAGCCCCAGGTCAGCCTCTGTGCTGACAACTCGCATCCTTCTTGGGCTTCTCTGACACATATTAGATGTATACATGTACACATGTCTAATATATACATCTTATATACATATATATGTGTGTTTCCTCCAATAATGGAGATTTCAGGATTTTGGTGAGAGAGATTTAAAGGCAGCAATATGGTCTAGAGGAGGTGGAAAACCCCCCCACATTATTGCTTCATATCAAAAATTGGGGAGATAAATGGATATTCCACAAAGAAAGGAAGGCTAAAGTGAACCCAAGTTTTCTTTACCCTTCAACAACTCCCCACCCCCAACTTTAAGAACTCTGTTCATCCTGCCACAAGTGTGTATAACCTACCACTAAGCACAACATAATGTCAAGTACATTGGAAGCCTCTAAAAAAGTAATTGTCGGAATGAAGAACAGACAGGCTTCGCATGCAGGGACACTTCCTTAGTGTTGGGAAGGCAAGGCTGTGTGGGGCAGTCTCTGCTCTTCTGAAATTTTTCTATTACGGAGAGCCAAAAGCCATAAAAGTGAAATGTGAAATAAACTTTAAAACAAAAAAATTCTAAATGAGTCTGAAGGCTAATTACAGCTCAGTTATTGCTGATGCTATTTCAAACAGCATTCTGAGGTGGTGGGTTTTCATGAAAATGTAGGCCCTCTAAACTAAGTTTCTGTAACTTCTCCCTCTATTGGGTAGAAATTATTTTAATTATTGTACTAGCAAATAGTTTAATGCAAATGATACTATAATGTACATACTTACTTAACATTTTTCTCTAAACATATAGTACAGCCATGAAACTGAAGGAGTCAATGACTATAAAGCAGCATGGCAAACAAGCTAAGTGGGAGTTAAAACTGTTTACCCAAATGTAAATCAAAATTGTAGTTTTTTAAAAATCACTTTTCATCTTCTAATCCTGGAGAATTTATATCTTCTGCCTTTTTTTGCTTGTGTTTTGGAAGAGTCTCAGAAGTCACACAAAAAAGTGAATTAAATGTGAAGATCAACAAGCTAAAAATGCCATGGATAGGCTAGTAATTACTGAAGAGTACGCACAAGCACAATCTATTTGGTTATACGTTTTCTAGTTAAGTGAGATAGCTGTACTTTGAAATTCCAGAAAAACCAGACGGGAGGCTAGTTTAATATTTGGGAAATAAACATTCAAATTAATGGAGAATGGGAGATGGACAGCTCACGGCTTTGGCATAAATGATATAATGATAAAGAGAACACATATTCTATTCTGTCAGTTGACAGTACATTTACCTTCCCAGCGGAAACCTGGAATCTAAATAACCCAGGTCCAAGTGAGTGCAAACAACTGGCCTGTCTAGTTCAACAGTAACTGCCCGTAGTCAGGCCCTCTAGGACAGTTTATCTGACTCTACCGTCTGACCTCGACCATGGACTCTCATAGTGGCCTCTGAGGGTCATCCAACTCCAGAAGGGCAGGATCCTAAGACGGATTCATGACTGCTTTCAATCTCCATCTGGTGGAGGCCACGTCCTTTTCATGAGGCTGATGGGAATGTCGCCCTACAGCCCCACAATTGTTTTATTTTGACAATATTCTTCTCCGTCCTTTCCTTGCTTCTCTCCTTCTCAGGCTAAGAAAGTAAAAGCATCACCGGAATTTAATGCATTGAAAGGGAACCCAGACGACTGAAGAATAGGGCGGGTCTGGAGTGCTCTTTGGAACAAGGGGGTTAAGAAAGAGACCAGGGGCAACTCTCCAGCTCAACTGCCCTTCCTAGGAGCGGATATGGCCCCCAAAGCCAGCGAGTCCTCGGCCTGAAAGACAAAGAAAGGCTCAGGGCCGAGTGGTGACGGGGTGGGTGGGGGCAGCGACTCGCGTGAGCTCGGGGACGTGAGAACGCAGCCCCCGCCCCTTGCTCCTCCTCCCCCAAAGGCGGGGCCCGAAAGCCACCCCCAGAAAGGTTCCCCCGCGACGTTGGCCGCGGGTCCAGGCGCCCGCACACTCACAG
>NW_027531015.1:2890337-2971799 GCF_008692635.1 Crocuta crocuta | reverse complement strand
CGGGGCCTGAGACTGAGGGCGGGGCCGCGGAGCGGGGCGGGGCGGAGCCGGCCGAGTCCCGGGCTGCCTGAGACAGTCACTGCCCTGACGGCGGCGGCGGCGGCGGCGGTGGGTGGGTGGGGGTTGGGAGGAGCACGGCCGAGGCTGCTGGGGCAGCTGGAGCTGGCAGTTGCCGGGGGCTAACAGCAGGATCTGGAGCTGAGCGCGTGCCCCGGGCCGGGCGGAGGAGGAGGCTGCAGTTGGAGTCCGGGGAGCGCTGGCGGCCGCGGATTCTCAGAGGAGCAAGTGTCTGAGGCTTCGAGTCCGCAGCGGCGGCGGCGGCCACGGCGGCGTCTGGGGCCGAGGTAACCTAGGGGCGGCATCGGCGGTAGAAGCGAGGCCCCNTGGGGCGTTCCCAGCCTTCTGGAAGGGAAGACCTCGGTGTAGAGGCTGCACCTCCGTCCGTGGCCTCTCGGAGGTGGCCCCCCTGTGGCTCCTTGAAGCTGCTCGGACCGAAGGTGGTTCCCGTCTCCGGGAATCCCGGAGTTCCTTTTGTCTATCAGCTGAAACTAGAGGCCGGAACTGTAGGCAAACACCCACCAGCCCTGAAGCACACTCTACTTATCCCTTTGCTGTCTCGGAAGGAATTCTCCCCGGCAGCCTTTTCTACGGCCACAGTAGTAGATTCCATTCCTCACCCCTATCCAAAACCTTTATCTTTGGTGCAGAGGAAGGAAGGATTCACGTTGTACTTGTATTTGGCTTTGTCGTTCGTGTAAGATCATTCCCATCCTCCCCTCTATTTTTTTTTAACCCATTCCCAGCCAGCCGCAACCGTGGTAATCAGCCCCTAGATTTTGCAAACTATCAACAAAGAAGTGTGACTAGTCGAGTAAACAGAGTCCTTGACTGGCTGGACTGTGCAGTGTAATAGAGCTTCCTTTAACCGGCGCTGTTCTACCAAGCTTATCGGAAAGACCTTTTTGGCTAGACTTAAGGATGTTACTGTGTGTGCATAAAGCTTTTTTTTTTTTTAAATTTAGGGTAACTTGATTAAAATGTAGCTGTTTGGGGAAGCATAACCATTTAGGAAGTAAAATACAGAAAGGAAAATGGAATTACGATTCTGGGAGTCATTGTCCAACTTTTTGAAAGTGCCAAAGATGAAGTATATGGACTTTTTTTAAGTATATGGGTTTTTGAGATTATTTCAACTGGCAAATTATATCCTTTGTAAGCTTTTAAGTAAGTAAGCTCTTAACATATAATATTTTGCATTAAGATGTTTTTGTTTTATTTTAGTTACTTGTGGAAATTGTTGATTTCCCAGATATCTTAATGCTAGAAACCTGTGAACAGTTTGATTAAGAATCTACTCACCTAAAAAATGCATGTTATCAATGCTTTGGATTAAGAATGTGTTAACAGTGGCCTGTCATTTCTGCCACATTAAAGACCGTAATCTGAAACAGTTCCCTCCTTGGAAGTTGCTCAGATGCCTGAAACTGGCAAGGTCTATTACTTTGAGTGACTATCCTTCAACAAGAACTACAGAGCTACCTATCAACTGTATACGTAGAATCTCTTTGATGGCATTTACTATAATGGACATCTTTTCTGCATCTAATTTTCAGATACAGAATTAACACTTGGAATCCGGAGAAGCATTTTGTACAAATTGAAAGATTGAGCCTTATCTTTAGTTTTCCAGATGTATTGTCTCATCTGCACACTTGAAACATCCACAATCACATAAACTCTAGATAAAACCATGGAGTTATGTGACCCATCAAGATTTAGGAAAAGTATTGCCACGCATTGGAACCAGGCAGTTTTCTACCAGTTCAACAATTGAACTGATATATTCTCTGCTGATAATCAAGAGTAAAAATCTAAATAAAGTCATGCACATTCTATTAGCAAATGGCATCTCTGGCTGTTGAGTTTTACTCTAACTGGTTACTGTGTCATTCAGAGTCAACTTAATATGCAAGTTATGTCCTAATGGATGTAAAGACCTGTGTTGACATATCCAGGATCTAGCAAATGTTGAAGATAAGAAACCTATTATGACTAATCCTTGGGAAGAGAAAGTCTGCAAAATGGCTCAAACGAGTTTACTGCAGGGGAAGCAGTTTTACTGTAGGGAGTGGGTTTTCCACAAGCTTCAGCATTGCCTCCAGGAGAAAACTAACTGCTGCAATAGTGCTGTCAACACACCATCCCTTGTAATGAATTCTGGGAATAATGCTAGTGTTGTCTCTGGAAAAGGAGCTGCCTGGGGTGTGTTGCTGGTAGGAGGGCCCGGCAGTGGCAAGACAGCCCTATGTACTGAGCTGTTGTGGCCAAGTTCACCTACAAGCTTGCAGAGAGGTTTACATCGCCAGGCTTTGGCCTTTCATTTCTGCAAAGCCCAGGACTCTGATACTTTGTGTGTCGGAGGGTTTATTAGAGGTCTAGTTGCCCAGATCTGCCGCAGTGGACTACTCCAAGGATATGAGGATAAGCTAAGGGATCCCGCGGTCCAAAGCCTGTTACAGCCTGGAGAATGTGAGAGGAACCCAGCGGAAGCATTTAAAAGGTAACAGTAAGAATGCCATGATTCTGGTTTCTAAGCAAAAATTAACGTGTTTTCTAGATTATTTTATTTTGTTTAGTTTTTGTTTGGTGTTTAAATTTTGCGGGTTACCTGTATTACTGGGCATTTGGGGATGATCTGTAGTTGTAAATACACGTGTTTACTTTGAGTACTAAAGGAAACAAAATTTAAGCTTTGCGTTGCACAGGTTATGAATTAAAAGTATGTCTTTTCTTTGACTTCTTTAATAACAATATGAAACAGAAACTTAATTTTTATTGCAAACTTACAACAATTACTTATTTACTTATTTCTTTTTCTAGTATTATCCATAATTGGTGAGGGATATTTCTTATGGTAGAAAAAACCATTTAGCTGCTTGGAAAATAGGCTACATTTTCAGGGAAGGCAAAGTATATATGGTGCTGAATTTAGAGGAACTCAGCATAGAATCTACTATCTTTTTTGCTTATAGTATCGTTATTTCTTCAAGTTCTTTTAGAAAGAGATCATTGGCCATTGAGAATCTGAAGGAAATCTGTACTTGGGATTTATTCCCCTCTCAAGTAAACAAAAAGTTAAGTAGTACTTTTAACTATGTGATATTTATAAAATAATGAAAATTTGGCACAATTTTAGTACTTTTAGTGAGTGATATGAAAAACTACTGTTTTCTAACCTCAATTAAGCAGTTTTCCATTGGTAAATGGAGTGGTCTAGGAAGTGAGGAAGTTGCTTTTCAGAGTTGTTGCAGATTCAGAGTGTATTCAAGAAGACATGATTCCTTGAAAATAATTTTTTGCATGTCAGCCCTCTGCTCATTGTAAAAGAAGCAGGCAGATTGTTATTTTTGTGCTTGCTACTGCCTCACTGCTGCTTGAATTATTCATTTTTCATATACTTTTATCTCTGCACAGTAAGTAGCTCTTAGCAGGTGAAAGTTTGTTCCCCAAAGATGCAGGTACGCTGCGTGGTGGAGGTTGGCATACGTGTGTATATGTGACTATATGTCCATCTGTTTCTCTGTGTGTCTCTAGGAGTCTTTTGACTAGGATTTGAATTGCTATGAAATGAGTGATGTTTGTTTTTATGATGTCCTCAGATCTAATGGTATGATAAATATAAATTTTTAAGTGGCATTGAAAATATTAATAATAGCAAACATTCTGTGTCAGTGTTCTAAAAGATTTACAAATATTAAGTTATTTTATTTTCATAGCAATCCTGTGAGGTAGGTGCTATTATGCCCATTTCGTGGGTGAGGAAACTGAGACACAGAAAGCCTTGTAACTTGTCCCAGGTTACAGTCTTGTATGTGGCAGAGTGGGGATTTGAAGAAAGCATGCATGTATACAGGTTTATAATCATGGAAATTCTTTGAAGTAGAGGGGGAGAGTAGATTAGAATTCATGGAGGACATGAGGGTGTGTCACAGTTGTGATTTGAGTGTAGTTTTCAGATTGCCCATATGCATGACAGAGTAGTAGTCTGGAATGATCTTTATGGATAGTGGTATGAAATTCAAACATGGGAGGGGTATATTAATGTCAGCGAAAGAGGTCTGTCTTTGAGAGGTGTGATATTCTTGGAGATTTTTAATGTTTAAGTGCAGTCCAATAAAATTCAGGGCAAATATCTTTTGCTGTAAGCCACCAACATCAGGGTTAAAACTATTAGATCATTTTTAAATAAGAAGGAAATCCATTAGGTGATTCTAGTGCACAAATATGAGATACCGGGTTCAGTGAACAGTTTGAAGTATGGAATCACTGTGTATATTCAATAATGTAGTCTTCAATATATAAAACTTTACTTTTTACGCAACTTTTAAAAATCTCTGTGCATAAACAACTCTTATTGACTTCCTACTTTGTCTGAGGATACTATTACTAGTTGAAGAGCTGAATTTTCATTTCTTATCATTTCATTTCTTAGCAGTTACTTGGATTTAACACCTTAGAAAATCAATTTCAAAGAGCTTAGCTAACGATGTTGAACTTAGTCCAACTAAATTTGGTAATTATACAGTTTATTTTATTCAAAGTAAATATTTAATGCCTTAGAATATTTAAAATCATGTTTAATTGTACATTTTTGCTATATTCTCATCTTGAGCAGATCTTTCTGTATGGTATCATAGATTTTCCCGAAAGAGGTCCCTCTACTCAGATGGTCCTTCTATTTTTTTTTCCTATGTAAATTTTAGTTATTAAATAATTGAAGGGAAATGAGAAGCAGTTAGAGCTGTATTTAAAAGCCACACCGGTGCTGATTTTCTGATTGACAGAAGGAGCAAATCACTGTGTATTCCCAATCTTTACTTTGGTAGGGAAAGCATAGCCTTTCTTTTGGACCATTTTGGTGCTCTTAATCTCCTCCTGGATCTTTCAAAAGCCTGGGTTACTTTCTTTCTTCATTAAAGTAGTTAATCATTAAATAAATTAGGTAACTCTGATACTGTAACAACTGCTTCTGAAAATTCATAGAGTACACTTCCTCTAAGACTGTGAAGCTTTCATATCACCATAGTCAAATGCAAATATGAAAATATAATTCAAAGTTAAAGAGAAATATTTTTGCATCATCTATGGCACTAGAGAACCTAAGCCTTTACTTTTGGACAGATAGCCAAGAATTTATTGTAGGTTCTGTTGGTGATTGACTGATTTTTGTTAAATAAGCCCTTTAGAGAATTTTAATAGGAATCTATTTTGTGTAGGCAGGAGAATTGTAATTCAACAGGTAGACAATCATGCTTTCAAGAAGTTATAATATTTTGAGAGAGACAGATATCAAAGCATATTATTACATGATGGGAGATGAAATATAAGCAAAGAGAAGTAAAATATTTTTTCACTTTTGAAAGAAAATTCAAAACCCATTTTGTTACTTTTTTAACATCTAACACTTGATAATATTAATGGTTTCATATATTCATGTGTGAAACAATTTAATAGTAATAGAAAATTGATAAAGAGAAAACTTAGCTCTTGACAGATGAACAAAGTTGGGGAAGTTGCAGAGAAGTGATTCTGTAATGGATGCATTTTATAAACTTTTCTTCAGTTTTATTTCCTAATTATTTACCTAGTTTTTCTGTTTAATGATACTAGGTAGAATATGTACCACAAAAAAACTTCTTACAAGGACATATATCTAAGTGGTAACTTGTAAATTGCTGGTGTGTATTGAAGTCACTTTTTCCTCTATGATAAGAAAAATGAGAGGAATGCCATTTTAATCTAGTTAAATGCTGCTGCTTTCTTTCCCTTCTGACATGATATCACGATTCTTAGATTTAGTGGTCACAGAATTTCTTCTCACATTCATTAATTCTTACAGCAAGTATTTGAGAGCTTTTTGTGTTTTAAACACAGTTGAGCTGGAGAGATATATTGAGAACCTTCTGTGTTTTCAGTTCAGCTGTAGATAAATCAATGAATAGAACAGACAAAATACCCTGCCTTCATGGAGCTTAAATTCTTACTATAATATTTATCTTATTTCTATAAAGAGAAATAATATTTGGGGTAAATGCCTGTTACAGTGTTCCTGCAACCCATAAATGTTTTAACACTAGTAGAAGAAATTATATGATCTGCTAAAGGGAATGATGAATGAAGACCCATTCATTTCTTTTTTCCCCTTTTCCATCTTTGGAATGGAAAAATGGAAAATTTTCCAATTTTTCTTAATTGGTTAGGGTGCAAAGCTATTGTTACTGTGTTTAGATTTTTTCCCTCATTTTTTAGTAGTGGAACTAAGATTGTCTCATTGATAACAATTAACATTTTTACTCGAGGACCGGAGGCTGATTTCTTTCCTTCTGCCTTTCCTTTCAGACTTCGACGGCAAAGCTTTGTGTAGTTTGTGGGTTTTCTAGAGTTAGTGTTAGAGTTTCCTGGTAGTCCTATAAGTGTTAAAACAAATCCCAGGCATGCAGAAGTATGAGGGCATCTAAGTTTAGGGAATGCGAGAAGAGAAGGAGTGGAGTAACTTCAGATCTTGTGACTGGTTTAGAAGCACAACTGAACATGAGTATTTTCATTCAACTAGAAACTGCTTTCTAAATCTTACTGTTATGGTCCATGCAGCCATGGCTCTTCTTGGAATTTAAATGGATGTGGAACTGGGAAATACAAATTTTTGTTCCTGGTAGACACTGTTCTCTCATTTTTATTTCTGGTTAACAATCTGGTGGACCAGGTAGCAGTTTTCTATGTGTCATGTCAATTTTCCAGAATTGAGTAAAAAGATTTTGTTCTGTGTAATGTGCAAGTGGAATAAAATTGTGATGAAGAATTAGATAACTGACCCTAAACTTTGAGAGTTTAGCCAAAAAAAGTTGTGTTAGTAGTGAAAGGCAACATAGCTTGTTAAGAAAAGAATTGGAAACTGGAAGACCAAACTGACATTTGTTTTTTATGTCAAATAGGAACCCTCAAGTGGTTGAATCTTCTTTCTGATCTTTGTATTTCCTTTTCCTTGAACATTTATAGTTTTTCACTTGTATCTCTTTAGATTTTTAGCTTCCTTAGTTATTTATGCATATATCTTCTGTTATCTCCCCTATTAGGCGTATGCTTCTTCATGACATTATTCATGACTGATTAATTTTTTATCTTTACCATAGTGCTTTGAACAGCACTTTGCATATAGTAAGTGCCAAATGATTATCATTTGAATGAGGGAATAATGCTACTTACCTATCTAGAAGATGTTTGAACCTAATTGAAGGACAGCTGAAGCTCTTGCATAAGAAAGGGAATTGAAATGTTATATCATTTAGGTCAGTTTTCAATGTAGACCAGACTGGTATAGTGATTATTAATTTATTAACCTGCTGTGTGTGCTCTTTAGCATGTGTGAATATGGCATTGGTCCAGGGAGCTTTAAGTGGCCAGATGTCTATCTTCTGTCTCAACTGGCTCCAAGTATTTTTGGCTTACTCAACAAAGGGACTAAGAACAGAATGAGCTAGGAACGTGTGCTTCCTTTTTACCCTCAGTTGTGGGGTATTTTCAAGGCAAAATGTTCCCTTTCCATGGCCTGTCTTGTATAACTAGTACTATTTAAGGTAACTATCATTATCCATTCTTAGATAGTATCAGATTAAAAGATCTTGTAAAATGTCTGTACGGTTCACATTTTAAATAAAATAAGTGAATTAATATAATTTTCATAATTGAAACTCTACATTTCTTTTAGTCGAACATAGTCGTTTTTCACCAAATTGTCTATTATTTCCAACTTTTGACCATGTTATTTTTACTTTAAGTTCGACTTCCATTCATTCCGAGCCTCCTACTTTTCCCTTCCTACAGCCTTTTCCTTCTGCCCTTGATGGGCTCTTTCATTTTATATCTAAGTGCTGCTCCCTTTGGTTACCGTTGCTGGTACTCCATAAAATTTGCTGCACCACTCCTCAACCTTTAATTACTTATGCTATAACGGCCTAACATATTCCTCGATAATTATGTTATTTAATTTCAGTCACATTTTTATTTCTGCTAGGCCATTCTTTTGTTTACTTCTTAATAATTGTGGTTTTTGTTTTGTTTTGTTTTAGACCAGAGAGTAAAGTTGTTCCCTACCGGTTGAATATTTTTACCCAATTCAGGACATTTCACACACACATCCAGATTTTTGGTTTTTCTGGGAAAAAAAAGGAAATTTTGACAAAATTAGGTTCTCATTCTTTTGAATCAGTAATCTAGTGGAGCCCTGTTAGCTGCTGTCTTCACATGGGGCCTACATGCCCTAATTCGATTAATCCCCCCAACTCTGTTATTCTATTCCAAGACCTTCATCTGTTCATATATGCCAGCCTGGCTGCTACGGTCATTTTCAGAAACAAATGTGTTTCCTAGTACTCTGAAAAAAAAAATGTATTTTTGTATTTCCCACCAGATCTTCATATTATCTCTAATTTGTGTACACAAGTCCCACTCCTTACGTATCACCTCATTTCTTAACTTACAGAAGTCTGACTTCTATGTGTATAGATTCCAAGAAAGATGCTTATGCAGCATAGTTTCTGAACTCATTGCTCACTCTATCTTCGCCTTAGATGATATATCCTAGAACTTTTTTCATTATTTGTAATTTCTTCCTTTCAAAATCTTCTGACTCTGTTCTTTGGTCACTCTCCCTCTAGGTACTGTCTGGGTGTTTGTCCAACAAAGCTTACTCAGATCTTCCCTCTTTATACATACTCCTCAAATAATTTTATTTATTTACATGGCCACCAATGTTCATATCTAATATGATAAGAATCAAATCTGCATTAAGAGCTTTTACCCTCACCCTGATCAACATCTATCTTTTCACTGGAGTGTTCCTCAGTAACCTTTCTGTGTTTTTCAAATCAACATCTCTCAGTGTTTCAATTCATTGGCTCATTCATTTATTTCTGAAACAAATATTCTGCACCTGCTCTGTGTCAGATACGTGGTCAGTGTCAGGGCTAAAGTTGTGAGCCAAACAGTACACTGGGTTAAGTCGTAGGGGCAAGAATGAAATACATTGAACAAATAATCACAAAAACAAATGTAAAAATGCAGCTTTAACAAGCTCCAAGCTGGAAGGATACAGGATAAAAGCATATAATCTGAAGCCTGATCATTATCTGGAATTCTGGGAAAACTGACTCTTTATCTAAGTTATTTCTTAATTCTTGTTTCCTAGACTGTGCTTAAAAGTGTGATCTTAAGATCAACACTGTCGACATCACTTGGAGTTTTTAGAAATGCAGAATCTGAGGTCTGTTGAATCTGTCTCCCTCTTAACCCATTTCCTAAGTGAGTCCTGAGCACATTGAAGTTTGAGAAGCACTGCCCTAGACTTGTTTCTAGAGTTTCCTTTGAGTATTTTCTCTTATATTAGCTCATTCTAAGGTATTTAATCTTAATATTGGAATGTTTCTTGAATCTTTTACCCTAATCTAGAATATTATTCATCTACTCCTAGAAGTAATTTTAGCCTCTCTTTTTATTCATTTTTTATTTTTATTTATTTTGTTCATAGTTGGCCAATTAACCATGATAAAACAATGCTTTCTTTAGGTCCTTCTTCTTAGGACTGTGATAACTTATACAACAAATTCATATTTCTCTGTTTGCCTCCATTAAAAGCTCTTGATTATTTCATTTTGTTCCATTTAAAGTACGTTTCATGTTTCCAAAACTTTATCAGAACACATAACTTCATTTGTTCTTTCAAGAAACATCTTAAGCATATGAGAAAGTGCTAAAGATGTTAAGAGATGTGAGAAGTAAGAATATTCTTAATTTTCTTAGTGCTTAGTAAGAACTTCATATATATAATAAGGATATGGATTTTTTTGTTAACTATTTGTAGATTTTTTTTTCTTTTCAGGTTTTTTAGCATTTTTGCTGTTTTCTTTAAAAAATTATGAAATAAGATGGTTGCTATATGGTAAAATTGTTTGATTTTATGAAGTAAAATAAATAAATAGTTTTCTGCCCTTAAAAATATCTTACAGGGCATTATGACTTCAAGCCCCGTGTTGGGCATAGGGCTTACATTAAGAAAATATATTTGGGGCATTAGGGTGGCTCAGTCTATTTAAGCATCTGATTTTGACTCAGGTCATGATCTCACGGTTCATGAGTTTGAGCCCTGCATTGGGCTCTGTGCTGACAGCTCAGAGCCTGGAACCTGCTTTGGATTCTCTGTCTTCCTCTTTCTCTGCCCCTCCCCAGCTTGTGCTCTCTCTTTCTGTCTCTCAAAAATAAATAAACATTAAAAATTTTTTTTAAATATTTGAAACATATTCTGATTGGTTGCCTGTTTACCCTACAGTTGTTCATTATCCTTGGCCATACTGTATATAATTATCTTAAATTTTAAATCAGTTTCTCTTTCATGTTATTCTAATCTCAGAAATAGGGGCACCTGGGTGGCTCAGTCAATTAATCCACCAACTATGGCTTAGATCATGATCTCACACTTTGTGGGTTCGAGCCCCGAGTCCAGCTCTGTGCTGACAGCTGGGAACCTGGAGCCTGCTTCGGATTCTGTGTCTCCCTCTCTCTCTGCCCCTCCCCAACTTGTGCTCTGTTTCTCTCTCTCTATAAACATTTAAATAAACATTTAAAGAATTTAAAAATAAATATTCTGATGTTATTTTTTTCTACTGTATACATGCATAGTTAAGTATAATCATTGGTAATATAAAATTTGAAGTGCTCATGTAATTGCTTAATAAAAACATTAAGAAAACTAATTATACCTTACTTTTGGCTATCTAGAAGAATGATTTGGAGCTTTCCA
This sequence comes from Crocuta crocuta, assembly GCF_008692635.1. Lineage (NCBI taxonomy): Eukaryota > Metazoa > Chordata > Mammalia > Carnivora > Hyaenidae > Crocuta > Crocuta crocuta. Next base: position 2,960,947 of record NW_027531015.1, on the reverse strand, counting down.
GAAACTATCGACCTTTTACAGTTATGACTCCTGAGTTGAATACATAGAAACTGGTAGATTGGTTATTTGTTTTTGTTCTTGTCCCTCCATGTGTTCTTGGCATATGGTGCTGGAGGCCCTTCTACTAGAGGAGAAATATACTTCTCTGCCTTTTTTGTTTGGGTGAACCATGTCATTTGCTTTGGCCAGTGGGATGTCAGCAGACATCATCCAGACAGAGGCTTAAAATGTCCACGAGTAGTTGGGCTTATCCTCTTTATTTCTGGCATCACCGTGAGAACAGCATGTGTTGGTTAGCTTCTTGGTTCAAGCAAGATGAGAGAGATGTGGAACCAATGATATACCACTGTTGTAAAAATAGCTAACAATAAAAAAAAGGTAAGGAAATAATATTTCATATCGAAACCAATAATTTTCATCAAAAATTTAAGAATCCTCATCGATTCCTCCATTTCACTGATGGCTACACTCAATCCATTAGCTTCTCTTGTTTTATTTCAGTGATAAAAGAGGTACCTTATTTCTCTGCATCCGCATTGCTGCTACTCCTATCCTTTCTTGCCTAGATTGCTGCAGTCGCCTCCCAACGTGGTCTTCCTGTTGCTTTATTGTCCTTCTTCTCTTCACAAAGTGTGGAAGTATCAGATCATATTACTTACCTACCTAAAACCTGCCAATGGCTTCTTACTACCTTAAGAATAAAATCTAAGCTTTACATGGTCCGGTCTTTGTCTAACCTTTGACCTCAGCTTGTATCACTTTCATCCTTGCTCATTGCTCTTCATCCACGTCATTACCCCTTATTGTGTTCTGAAATAGGTCAAGTTCCAGCCAGAAGATTTTTATATGGCTACTTGTCCTGGTGTCACTTAGGTGACAGCCTTAATTGTACCTCCTCAGAGAGCCTTTCCTTTTCATCAAGTCTTTGAGATGTCTCCCGACCCCGTCAGTTTCTTAAATCAGATCATCCCACTTTGTTTTCTTTATTTCTTAATTTTCAGTGTCTAGCATGATCTGAAGTTACGTTGCTCATGTGTTTACTTTGACTTTCAGCCTGCCTCCTGGAATGAGCAGACTACTTACCGGTCTTACCTGTCTTGTTCCCTCCCTTTTTATCTCCAGGACATAGACTACAGTGGAGACTCAGTAACTCTTTCCTGCATTGAGGAATAACTATATTTTAATTTAAAAACATTATAAATTTGGTCACATTTGTAATTTGTGTTGCTCTAATCACATTCAGTTTTGAAATAGTAACATGTTTTTCTGCATAGCAATTTATACATATAGATAATATAGGTGACAGGGATCCATTTGAACCAGTATTTTTCTATTTTATTTCTGTTGTCTCTTATAATGCATGCTTAAGTTAATTTATATAAAATGGAAAACTTTTTAACAGCATCTGATTTATGTTCTATGATATGAATCATGGGAAGCACCATTTGCTTCTCTCCTATAAATCCCTCGTTTCTTCTGCGTTTCATAGTTTCATTCCTATAAGTCTTTCTGAGATTATCATTTAAAATGTATATTCATTAGAAAAAGGAAAAATGTTTCTAGCTTAAATCTCAGTAGGATGTTTATTAATTGCTAATTTAGTGAGAGAAACAGCTTGCACACTGTAGACTTCACAGTGCCATAAAAATTAATGGCACCAAGTACAAGAAATGGTTGCAGAAAAAGAATTTGGAGAAAATGATTGTTCCTATCCCTGAAGTTTTTCAGTTATAGAGGAAAGTAAATAAAATAAGAAAACAAATATGCATCTACCTACATATTTGGCCATATTTACTTTAAATCTAGGTTTTCTGTTTTGTTTTAAAGAAAAAATAGGGGTGCCTGGGTGGCTCAGTGAGTTGAGCCTGCCACTCTTGATCTCAGGGTTGTGGGTTCAGTTTCTAAGTTGGGCGTAGCGATTACTTAAAAATAAAATCTTGGGGGACATCTGGGTGGCCGAGTTAGTCATACTCTTGTGATACCAGCTCAGGTAATGGTCTCACGAGCCCTGTATTGGGCTCTGCACTGACAGAATGGAGCCTGCTTGATATTCTCTCTCTCCCTCTGTCTCTGCCCCTCCCCTACTCGGCTCCCTCTCTGTCTCAAAATAAATAATTAAACATTAAAAAAAATAATCCACATTTGAAATCTTTCCAGGTATCCCTTGTAATTTTGATCGACTCACACCCATAAGGTGACCCCTCTTATGGATTTACTTTTTATATCTATGTAGCTTAGCTAACTTTATATGCATGTTGACTGTATAGGGATATATATATATATAGACACATACTTGTTATATATTCTAGTTTTATACATTTTTATCAGATGTCAGCAATTCTCAAAACTTTTTTTTTTGTTTCAGCTTCTCTTTACACTTCTTAAAAATTACTAAGGGCTTCAAGGAACTTTTGTTTATGTGGGTTATATATCAGTATTTGCTGTACTTGAAATTTGAGCTGATGTGGGGCACCTGAATGGCTCAGTCAGTGGGCATCCGACTTTGGCTTAGGTCATGATCTCACAGCCTGTGAGTTCAAACCCCATGTTAAGCTCCGTGCTGACGACTCAGCCTGGAGCCTACTTCACATTCTGTCTCTGGTTCTCGCTCTCCCTCCCCTGCTCACTCACTGTTCACTGTCTCTCTCTCTCTCTCTCTCTCCTCTCTCTATCTCTCTCTCCTTCTCTCTCTCTCTCTCATATAAATAAACATTAAATTTTTGAAATGTGAACTATTTTTAAATAATGTACTAGTAAATATTTAATAATAAATCCATTACATATTAACATAAGTAATATTTTAATGAAAGAGTACATATTGTCAAAAAAAAAAAACCAAAACCAAAAAACACAAAGTTAAAAGAAGAGCATTGTTTTATGTTTTTTGCAAATCTTTTTAATATTAGAAGTAATAAATTAGATGATCATCTCTGCTTTTGAACGTAGCCTCTGGAAAACTCCGTGTATCCTTGAGAGAGAACTAGTGAAAAAGCAAATCACATCTTAGTTTTATTCTGACCCTGAAATGCTCTAGGGTATAGGGGACCTTTAGGGATCCTCACACCATGCTTTGAAAGCCATTGTTCTATGTAAATGGTATTGTGTTGCCAACAGTTCTGTAATGTTTTCTATGTAACATTTTTTTACAGTGTTCATGTTGTTACATGTTCTACATGATTCATTTTTACTGCTATATAATATATAATTCCAGTCTTTATAATTAACTTGTCATGTTGATACTCATTTAAGATGTATTTAGCACTTTAACTTTTATGAAACAGTACTGCTGGGCCCCTGAACATCTGACTCTTGATTTCTGCTCAGGTCATGATCCCAGGGTCATGGGATTGAGCCCTATGTCGGGCTCTGTGCTGAGCTTGAAGCTTGCTTAAGATTCTTAAGATTCTCTCTCTTTCGAGGCGTCTGGGTGGCTCGGTCATTTGAGCGTCCGACTTCAGCTCAGGCCATGATCTCACAGTCCATGGGTTTGAGCCCCATGTCAGGCTCTGTGCTGACAGCCCAGAGCCTGGAGCCTGCTTCAGATTCTGTGTCTCCCTCTCTCTCTGCCCCTCCCCCCACTCACTCTCTGTCTCTGTCTCTCGTAATAAAATAAAGACATAAAAAAAGTTTAAAAAAAAAGATTCTCTTTCTTTCCCCCTGTGCCCCTCTCTACCCACCCCACTCTCAAAAAAACAAAACACAGTGCTGCTAAGAACATTCTTGGGTACTCTCTTGGGCATATACTAGGAGTAAAACAGAAAACGGTGATTTTAAATTACGTAGTTAGAAGAGAAATGTGAAATCATAGGGTATGTATGTTAATCTTCAGCTCTGTTTAGCTAGCACTAAAGCTTTAACATCGTGTTTATTAGGAGAAGTGTAGGTCACCAACGTGTGCTGTATTGTCATTGTTCTTTATGTTTTAGGAAGTGAATGTGAAATGATATCTTATTTTAAATATCTTTGATCCTGTGGCACTTGTCATTTTGTTTGTGAAAATTTTGCTTTGAAATGTAAAAAGTATTTTTTGATTATTTCCTTTAAGTTTTACCTTTTTGGGGTCTTCATATTTAAAAACTCGTTCTCTACTTGATTGTTCTACTGGCATTTGTTGAGAGGCATGTCTTTCACTGTTAATATATAATACTACCACTGGGAGATCCACACACATATGTATGTATTTCTGATTTCTTACTTTTACATTGTTCTATTCATTCATTCATTCATCAATTACATATTGGATACTAGGAATGTATCAGATGCCATACTTAATACTGGTATATGTTAGTAAATAAAAGTGGAAATGTCAAACGTGTTTATTGAGCTTACGTTTTGAGGATTGGAGTATGTGGCTGGTAGAAAATAAAATGTTAACAATATATAGCATACCAATTGGCAATAAATACCGTATGGAAGATCAAGCCAGAGTAAGGAGGATAGTAGTGATGTACCAGGTAGGTTGTGGAAGAAGAGTTGTTATTCTATATAGGGGAGGTTAGGGTTTTGTGAAGGAAGTTTCTGACAAGAATTTCCAGACTGAGGAAGTACTAAGTGAAAAGCCCTGAGGTGGGCATTGGCTTAATATAATCCAAGAAAAACAAGAAAGCCTGTGTGGCTGAAACAGAGTGAGCAAAGGAGTGTTTGTAGGAGACAGGTAGAGAAACAGGATTCATACGATGTATGGACTCTGAGGCTGTTGCAAGCACATTTATTTTACTTTCAGTAGATTGGAAGACTTCAAGTCTTTTAAACAGAGTAATAATAACATCATCTGGTTTAACATTTTAACGGATCACAGTGTTTGCTTTGTTGAGAATTGGGTTGGTGACGGTGGAAACCAGGAAATCAGTACCTGGCTAGTGCAGTGCGGTAATGGAGGTAAGAGGCAATGGTGCTTGGATTTGGGCAAAGTGGTTGATTATTTTTAAGATTTAGCTGATAGCACATTGGATATATGGAGTGTGGGGGGGAGGGGAAGGATTAAAGGACGATTTTAAAACTTGTGGCCTGAGAAACTGAAGGATAGGATTGCTCTTTATTGAAAAGGAAAAGACTAAGGGAGAAGCAAGATGAAGACTAGAGGTCTGAAGTTGAGGTTTTAATATGTTCAAGATTAGATATCTAAACAGAGAAGTTGAGTAAGTAGTTAAGATTCATAAGTCTGGATTAAGAAGTGCTGGCAGTGTATATAAATTTGGTTTCAGTGGACTATAAATGATACTTAAGGGTATTAACAAACTATGGAAAAGGTGAATGGAAATAGAGAAAGAGAAGATCCAAGATATGAATATTGATATATATTTCAAAATTGAAAGGTTGGGAAGATGTGAAGAAGAGTAGCTAGTGTCGTAGGAGAAAGCCACGTCCTAGGGGAGGAGGTTCGGCGGTGGAGGAGCTTCACTTTAGCCGTACAGCGTTACACAAGTCATATAATAAGTTAATTTGAGAATATGATAAACACTACAAAGAAAACAATCGAGTTGGAGTCTTTAGAGTAACAGCAGTGAGTGATGATAAAAGCTTCTTAAGACTTGGTGATTCGGAAGGCGTCTTTCAGGATTAAACTTTGTGTTGAAACATAGAGGTTAAGAAATTCCTCCTGGGGGAATTTCTAGTAGGAGGGAGTACCAACTACCTTGGCCCCAAAACAAAACAAAACAAAACTGAAAGGTGGGCACTGTGGCTGGAACAAAAAGAAGAACTCAGGAACGGATCCTAAGATCTTGGCCCAAGAAACTAGGGGATGATGAGATACATTAAATGACATGGGGAAGTCGGGTGGGGAAGAACTTATATTGGGGGTAAACTGAGAGAGGATACTTCTTTAAACATCCTAAATTTGAGATGCCTATGGAGCATACACACAGAGATGGATGGCAGACAGTTTGGGAGATTTTTACTTTTGAGTTTAGAGTGAGGTCAAGGCGAGAAAAAATAGCTCAACATTTTTAAAGCCAAAGATTGGCCTCCGGCTTATAGTACGACTGAGTATGGCGTGGAAAACAGTACAAAAACAAGAAAGTGAAACAATGAGAGAACTCTAAACCAAACTTCAATAAAATGTGGAAGTTAATATCAGATTGAGATGCAGACAAAACTGGCAGAACAATTTATTCTTTAAAATAAGTGTGTACCCTGAATATCATCAAGAGTATAAAGGCTCTTTTTTTTTCAACCATGGAGACAGGCTATAAACTTATGCTAGAAGTTCCCCTGGACCCAGTTAGGCAGAAAGGAAGAACAAAGAAGGCAGGGAAGAGGGCGTCAAACATTTGGGGGTAGTCCGGAAAGGGTTTGTGGTGAGAAACCCTGACTTCTCTATATCCCCACAGCTTCTGATCTTAATTGGCTAGGGAGAAGTAGAAGCTCAAAGAAATTTTTCATGCTTATAGCTCTGAGTCATAAGGAGAATTCTTACAAGCCTGGACACTGGATACACTAACCTGCAATTGCTGGTCCAGAGGGAACTTCTCTTATTGAAGAGGAGCTGTCATAGATCTATAAAAATACATCTCAAGAACAAAAGGGGGAAGGAATCTGAGAAGCAGAACACAGGAAACACTCACCAGAAAAATTTTGCCCTGGAACAGAAAGAAATCTGTGGCCAAATATATTGCCTTAAATGAAAATATAATTAATAAGCAATTACCTGAGTTAAACAATTGCGTGAAGCAGAAATAAAAGTGCTTGGAGAAGAGATGGTGAAACAACAGGATGAGATGAAACATACCCAAAATATGAAGGCTTACTCTGTGAACAGAGATATTTCAAATCAATAGGAGAAAGATAATTTCATAAATAGCTGTGGGATAACTGTGGAGCCACGTGGGAAAGAATTTTTTTTTGGAACCAACGTTCATATCTTTATGTCAAAATTAATTTTATTAAAAAAATAAAACTAAGTGTTCAAAACGTTTACAGAAAACATGAGGAAGTGTTTTTTTTAAGTTTAGAGTTGGTAAGGCCCCTCAAAATCGTGGCATAAAACTCAGGAGTCATAAAAGAAAAAAAGATTGATACATTATAAAACTTAAGAAAAAGAAACTGCATGTCAAAAAAGAAACTTAAGTCAAAAATAAATATAACAAATGGAAAAAATTAGCAACAGTGTATTTTCTTGATACTAAAGAGTCCCAAAAAGAGAAAAATTTATCATCTTTTGTAAAATGGGTAAAGGGATATAAGGACACATTTTAAAGAGGAAGAAATATGACTCCTAGGCATATGTAAATATGATTGGCTCATGAGAAACAAATGTAAACTAAAACCAAGATGATGCCATTTTTTACATATCTGTGGAAGAAGTAGTCACTCTTCCACAGCTGTTGGGAATGTATATTAATATAATTTTTAAGGAGAATATTTTGTCAGTTACTACCAAAGTATACAGATAATGCCCCTTAACTTTACAACTATAACCCTAGTAATATATCTTACAGATATACTTAACACATTGCAAAATTATATGTATAAGAACATGGTAGATTTAAACTGAAGTATATCAATAATCACATTAAATGTGAGATCTAACTATATGTTGGCCACAACAAATGTTCCTTGTATATAAAGAGACACGTAGTTAAATGAAAAAGAAAGAGAAAACACATATCATGCTGTAACCCTAATCAAAAGAAAAGGCTTGGATAGCGGCATTAATGTCAGGTGATGTGAATTCTGAAGAAAAGAATATTACCAGGATAAAAGAGGGTCTTTCATAATGATGTAGGGGTCAATTCCTCAAGGATATAACAGTCATAATTGTTTATTCCTCTAATAACACAGCTTGAAAATACCCAAAACTAATACATTTGCAAGAACACATAGACAAATCCACACTTACATTCTGATATTTAAAAAAATTTTTTTTTAATTTATTTATTTTTGAGAGAGAGAGACAGAGATAGAGCATGAGTGGGAGAGGAGCAGAAAGAGGGGGAGACACAGAATCTGAAACAGGCTCCAAGCTCTGAGCTGCCAGCACAGAGCCCGACGCAGGACTCGAACCCTGAGCTGAAGATCATCACCTGAGCTGAAGTCGCACGCTTAACCGACTGAGCCACCCAAGCACCCCACGTTCTGATATTTTAACACTCCCTTTTCAATAATGATAGAGCAAATAAACAGCAGATCAGTGAGTATATAGAACAGTTGAAAAACACTATCACCAAATTGACCTAATAGACATTTGTAGAACAGTCTACCCCAAAATAGCAGAGAACACATTCTTTTCAAGTGCCCATAAAACATTTAGTAAAATAGAGCTATTCTGGGCCACAAAACAAATCTTAATAAATTTAAGGGCATGCAAGTTATACAGAGTATGTTATCTTATCACAATTGAATTAAATAATGATAACACAGTAACATAAAAAAGCCTAGGAAATCCCCAGATATTTGAAAGCTGTACAACCCACTTCTAAATAACCTATAATTCAAAGAAGGAATCAAAGGAAAATTATTTTGAACTAGATGATATTGGAAATACTTAAGAAGGGAATTCATAGCATTAAGGGATTATTATTAGAACAAAAGTATGAGAGATGCCTGGGTGACTCAGTCGGTTAAGCTTTGGACTTGGGCTCAGGTCATAATCTCACGGTTCATGAGTTTGAGCCCTGCATTGGGCTCTGTGCTGACAGCTCAGAGCCTGGAGTCTGCTTTGGATTCTGTGTCTTCCTCTCTGTCCCTCCCGCATTTGAACTGTCTTGTCTCTCTCAAAAATAAATAAACATTAAAATTTTTTTTAAAAAAGAGGAAAAGTGTGAAACAATTATTTCAGTTTCTAAGAAACTAGGAAAAGAAAAGCAAACAACCTAGAGTAAGCAAAAGCAATTAAATAATCATCAGTTTCGCCCACTGATTTCCCTCAATTCTGTTGTAATATTTGCTGTAAGTATTGTCAGTAGACCCCAGTGGATAAGAGTGTAGGCTAGTGTGACGGACTGAGGGTGGGGAATGGAGATGAGGGGCAGCTAGTTTCTAGGACTCTGCTTAAAACTTGGAAATCCTAGGTAAACCAGAATGAATGGGCCACTCTTATGTAGCTTCTGGAGTCACAGCTTGGACTTGAATTCCTTCCTTTTAACTTTGACTTCCCATCATGTACCTTGATTTCCTCATCTGGAAATGGCTGTTATAATAGTTAACCCATCTTAAAGAGTTAATGTGAGAATAAAATGAGTTAATAAGTATGTAAAGTACTTAAAGCATATAAAACACTGAATTAAAGTTAACAGTGGCTCTCCCCTCCTCCCCCCGTCACCCCCTTTTTATATAAGCAGTGGCCTCCAATCTCACTCTTTTCTTCTACTTACCTGTTTCATGTTTTCCTTCAAATGTAGCCAGTTATCTTTCTAAATACAGATATAAATGTATCAATTTCTCGCTTAAAATATTTCAGTTGACTCCTTAGTACCCTTAGGTCATAGCCCAAATTTCATAATAACATTTATAAAACCCAGTATTTACTTATTTTCTTAACTCTTCTCTTCCAGACTTTGTTCACAAGTCTTTCTCTTCTTCAAGACTGAATGTGCTATTGCCTAAACTAGATGGGTTTTGTTTTGTTTTGTTTTGTTTTGTTTAGTCCTATGTGTTGTCTTTACCACAGCTCTTTCTATTGACTAAGTTTCTTTATTTGGCTTCCCCCCTGCCGACTCCCATCCCTATTCAGTGTAGGTTCTGTGTACTCTCACAGCATTGTGTGTTATTTATCAAGTGGTAGTGATTATATATATAGTATATAGTATATTATGTACTGTAGTATATGTGTTACCATAGTACTTGTATTTCATCAAACTTCTTTGTTCTCATGATAGAGGAAATATATACATAAGGTACAATAAAGCAAATTTTCCCAAACTTAGCATTTTCCTCTGCCAAGATTGCTCTGCTTTCATTTTATTACAGTTTATTGTAAATTTTTCACCATTCCTGGAGAATAATATGTTTCTTCCAAATTGATTCTTCTTGAGCGCCTAATATTTGAATATTTCTCTGACATCCTCTGCCTTTCCAATCTACTTCCCTTGAGCTGGTCATTTCTTATCTACCACATTAGTAATTTTACTTTTTATCATAGCACTGAGCATACTGCATTGAAATTAATTTGTTTTCCATTCTAGAGTACAACAGTGTTAAGTCTTCATTTAGGATCTACGTGGGCACAGCACTGTGCTAAGTCCTGGGGTAGCCTTGTGAACAAAACTGACATAGTCCTTGTGTCTCGGTGCTCACAGTGTAAAGGAAGAAATAAAAATTAATGATATTAAATTAGTAAGTATAACATTGCAAATTTGATAGTGCTATGAAAGAGAAATATTTAATACAATGAAAGCGTATTATAGGCATTCAACCTTTGGAAAGTGACTCTCAAGCTTACAATTGAAGATTAAGGAGGAGTTAATTATATGAAGAAAGAGAAGAAGGACATTTCTGGCAGAGAAAGCTGCAAATGAAAAGGTCCTTGTGTAATTGTATCTAATAAAAGTCATTGAAAGAGGCTAGTGTGGCTGAGTAATATTCTATAAAGGCTGCTTTGGCTGCGGGAGGAACTCTGGGGAAGTGGATGGAAACGTGTGCTGTACAGAACGTAGAGGTGATTCTGGAAGTCCAGGTGAGAGAAATGATGTTACAGACTGAGGTGGGTTTGAGAGATTTTTATAAAGAAATGTTGGTAGGACAAGATGATAAAAACAGATCTTGGCTGCTGTGGGATTGAAAGTTTCAGAATTGCAGAATGGATTATCTGTAAAGTTTTGGTATTCATAACTAGATGGATCATGTCCCTTTCACCGTTGTATCCTTCAGCGCCTTATTCACCACATGGCATGCACAAGCAAATATTTGTTGAAAATGAATGAGCATTGTTTCAGTTATGAACAAGCTATATTCAATTGCAATATAAATTATGAGTAGGAAATGCATTGTTCTGTGTATTAAACCTAATAATTTGCTATTTACATTGAAATTTGAACATACATCAGACGAGACCTGGCATGCTCAGGGTTGTATGACCATAGACAAAATTTGAACATACGTCAAATGGGACCTAGGTTATAGTAATTTATCTTTGTACGATCTTTTAAAATAAAATTTATATGTGACAAGCTAGTATAGCCTGCAGTCATTCTGTAAGAGAAATGGTGACAAAACATTTCTAAATTCTGTAGGACCCCTGATATTTTCTTTTTATTAAAGTGGTCCCCAAAGTTGTTTTTCCTTTGCAACACATTTTCACTTAGTTATAAGCAACTCAAGCTTTTTATTGGTGATTCAAAAACTCAGGAAGGGAATATTGAAATCTAGTTTCCTAAAGTTCCTGCTATCCTTCTCCTTAATTATGCTGAATTCCTAACACACACACATACACACTCACGCATACCCTTTATTGTGGAAAATTTGGTTACTGAAAATGCAAACTATTTGGGTCTAGTATTCTTAAAGTAAGGAACTGAAACTTACGCAATATTTTAATTCTAAAACCTTAATTTATTCCTAAAACATTTATGATCTATATTACTAATAATTGAATGATAAATCTTAGCATCGTAGCCAATAGCATTGAAAATGCTTATATGGATGTATTTTACAGGTGTGTTCTGCTCCCTCTTTTGGGAATGAAGCCTCCCCAGCAAAGCCTGTATCTGCTTGTTGACTCTGTGGACGAAGGGTGTAACATTACCGAAGGCGAGCAAACATCTACCAGCTTATCTGGAACTGTCGCAGAGCTCTTAGCTGGTCACCACGAGTTCTTTCCACCATGGCTACTGCTTCTGTGTTCTGCCCGAAAACAGAGTAAGGCTGTTACTAAAATGTTCACCGGTAAGTGTAATTAATGCCATGTGTGTACTTCTGTGTGTTAATAATCTGTTTCTAACCCGTGTGTCATGTCTTCTAAACTATCTGTTGGTATTTTGTGCACATGCTGCATTGATTGATTATTTCTATTTTTTGTTGTTCAGTTATTTCCCAGCACTCTTTGTCACCAATATTAATACTCTAAATGATATATTTTCACCTTTATTCCTCTAGACTGACTTTAATAGCATACTTTAAAAACCTGTAACTATAAATGATATAAACCAAAGGGTTACTAAATTTGGTTAAAACTTTTAATTTAGGAGAAGTGTGAAATATAAAATACACTTTCTTTCCATCCATGAACATAGCTTATTTTTCCTTTATTCACTTTTTTCTTAATTTTTTTTTCTATTTGCCTTGTATATGTCCTGTACATTTCTTTCTGCTTTTTGCTAATGTTTTAAGTTGAAATATATGGGTTTCGAATTGAAATGTAAGTATTCAGAATTAAATTGGCAAGTGTGTCACTATAGGGAGGGAGCATTAAGAGTTTTATTGGGTTTAAGCAAGTTTCATCTACTCGTAGCTGAGGATTTAACATTGTAGGTTTTATTTTCCTAGTCTCTCGCCTCACATAGTTATTCGGTGAACATCAGTTATAACTGTTGGCACACGTCCTGTCACTCTGTCATTCTGTCACCGGCAGTGAGAAGTTCCATCCCTAAGACATACTTTCAGTAAGAATACAAACATGGTTCAACAGAGACATGGTCCAACATTTCAATAAATCGTGTTTTTATGACCCTAAAACTGTGAGCATTTTTCAACCTTTTCTTATAAAAAAAATTGTTAAAAGTGTTTTGATAGCAGTGTATTAAGTAGTGCATATTCATAATTAGGAAATTGCATGTATAATGATTAGAAGTTGAAATTTTTAAAAAGCCATTATTTTCAGGAACTTTAACTCAAGATATTCAGATTACTGATTAACAGATATTCTTAATTCTACTTAAGTGAACAGATAACTGTCATGAATGAGGAACATAATAATTTATTCTATCCAGGGGCACCTGGATGGCTCAGTCAGTTAAGTGTCAGACTCTTGATTTCTACTCAGGTCATGATCTCAAGATTCATAGGTTCGAGACCTGCATCAGGCTCTGTACTGATAACACAAATCTTCCTTGGGATTTTCTCTCTCCCTCTCTCTCTGCCCCTCTTCCTTGCATATGTGCTCTCTCTCTCGCTCTCAAAAAAAAATAATAAATATTAAAAAATAATTTATTCTATCTAAATTCGTATTACTAAGCATTTAGATGTGGAAAAGCTTTATTTTTCAAATCATAAGCATTTTGTACGTATTCTTTATGAAAGTGCATTTATAATGGTAATATAAAGGCAGTGACAGGTGATACTCAACTGGATGTAAATACTCTGTCTCATAAGTAAAGCTAGTATACATTCAGGTATGCAGACGGAAACACACAAAATTTTCCTGTGAAAAAATCAGCTTGGAAAAACAAACAAGTGTTTCTGGTTTTCTCTGGCAACTTGTTTTCCTGATCATTTGGGACTTTAGAAAATCTCACCAAGCTGCTTTTATGGATACGTAGGTAAGACTGTCCTGATGCTGAGTTTAGTAACCCTTAGCTTTAAAGTTGAGGGGAGCTCTGAGCCACTAAAGGAATGAGAAATAGTTGAATTTGTAGACAGGAAAATGAAATAGTTTATCTACCATTAATGTATTTTTACAGAAGGTAAAGAGAACTGATCTGTATACTCACAGGTGTTAATCTATTAGTATTAATTGATTTGTTATTGATTTATTTGTTTCTTAGTTCATTATGTATGGAAGCCATCCTCTTTGAATATATGGCAACTTTCATAATCATTTTCAACTGATGACATCTACTTTTTTCTCTCCCTAGGTTTTCGAAAAATAAGTTTAGATGACCTTCGGAAGGCGTACATTGTTAAGGACGTTCAGCAGTACATCCTTCATCGTTTAGATCAAGAAGAAGCTTTGCGACAGCATCTCACAAAAGAAACTGCAGAGATGTTAAATCAACTTCACATTAAAAGCAGTGGATGCTTTCTTTATCTAGAACGAGTTCTAGATGGAGTTGTAGAAAATTTTATCATGTTAAGAGAGATTCGTGACATCCCAGGAACTCTTAATGGTCTATATCTCTGGCTGTGTCAGAGACTTTTTGTAAGAAAACAGTTTGCAAAAGTTCAGCCCATTTTGAATGTGATTCTTGCAGCCTGCCGACCTTTGACCATAACGGAATTATATCATGCAGTCTGGACTAAAAATATGTCACTAACCTTGGAAGACTTTCAGCGTAAGCTAGATGTCCTCTCCAAACTTCTCGTTGATGGACTAGGAAACACTAAAATACTGTTTCACTATAGTTTTGCAGAGTGGCTTCTGGATGTGAAACACTGCACTCAGAAGTATTTATGTAATGCAGCAGAAGGACACAGAATGTTGGCTATGAGTTATACCTGTCAAGCCAAGAATTTAACACCATTGGAAGCACAAGAATTTGCATTGCATTTAATTAATTCAAACTTGCAGTTAGAGACAGCTGAGTTAGCTCTCTGGATGATATGGAATGGTACACCTGTCAGAGATTCTCTGTCTACTTTAATACCCAAGGAACAAGAAGTGCTACAGCTGTTGGTTAAAGCTGGCGCACACGTCAACAGTGAAGACGATCGCACGTCGTGCATAGTCCGACAAGCCTTAGAAAGAGAGGATTCCATTCGGACGTTATTAGATAATGGAGCTTCAGTAAATCAGTGCGATTCAAATGGGAGAACATTATTGGCTAATGCTGCGTACAGCGGCAATCTTGACGTAGTGAATTTACTTGTCTCCAGGGGAGCAGATTTAGAGATAGAAGATGCGCATGGACACACACCACTTACCCTAGCTGCTAGACAAGGACATACCAAGGTGGTTAATTGTTTGATTGGGTGTGGAGCAAACATTAATCATACCGATCAAGATGGCTGGACAGCATTAAGATCTGCTGCTTGGGGTGGCCATACCGAGGTAGTTTCTGCACTCCTTTATGCTGGCGTAAAAGTGGATTGTGCAGATGCTGATAGCCGAACAGCTTTGAGAGCAGCAGCTTGGGGAGGACATGAGGATATTGTACTGAATTTGCTACAACATGGTGCTGAAGTCAACAAAGCTGATAATGAAGGCAGAACTGCACTGATAGCAGCAGCATACATGGGGCATAGAGAGATTGTGGAACACCTGCTGGACCACGGAGCAGAAGTGAATCATGAGGATGTTGACGGCAGGACCGCACTCTCTGTAGCTGCACTTTGTGTGCCTGCAAGTAAAGGACATGCATCAGTTGTCAGTCTTTTAATTGACCGAGGTGCTGAAGTAGATCATTGTGATAAAGATGGCATGACTCCGTTGCTGGTAGCAGCTTATGAAGGACATGTCGATGTGGTTGACTTGCTTCTAGAAGGGGGAGCAGATGTAGACCATACAGATAACAATGGCCGTACACCCCTCCTGGCAGCAGCTTCTATGGGCCATGCCTCAGTTGTAAACACACTTTTGTTTTGGGGTGCAGCTGTGGATAGCATTGACAGCGAGGGCAGGACAGTCCTCAGCATAGCTTCAGCCCAAGGAAATGTGGAGGTAGTGCGTACTCTACTGGATAGAGGGTTAGATGAAAATCACAGAGATGATGCCGGATGGACACCTCTGCATATGGCAGCTTTTGAAGGTCACAGATTAATATGTGAAGCACTTATTGAACAAGGTGCTAGAACAAATGAGATCGATAACGATGGGCGAATACCTTTCATATTAGCTTCGCAAGAGGGTCATTATGATTGTGTTCAGATCTTATTGGAAAATAAATCCAACATTGACCAGAGAGGTTATGATGGAAGAAATGCACTCCGCGTCGCTGCGTTAGAAGGGCATAGGGACATTGTTGAATTACTTTTTAGCCACGGAGCTGACGTTAACTACAAAGATGCTGACGGTAGGCCTACACTTTACATTCTGGCCCTAGAAAACCAACTTACGATGGCCGAGTATTTCTTAGAAAATGGTGCAAATGTGGAAGCAAGCGATGCTGAAGGAAGGACAGCCCTTCATGTTTCCTGTTGGCAAGGCCATTTGGAAATGGTGCAGATTCTGATAACCTACCATGCGGACATCAATGCTGCGGACAATGAAAAGCGTTCTGCTTTGCAGTCTGCAGCTTGGCAGGGCCACGTAAAAGTGGTTCAGCTTCTGATTGAGCATGGTGCCAGAGTTGATCATACATGTAATCAGGGTGCGACCGCCCTCTGTATCGCAGCCCAGGAAGGGCACATCGATGTTGTGCAGGTTTTGTTAGAGCACGGTGCTGATCCAAACCATGCCGATCAATTTGGGCGCACTGCTATGCGTGTTGCAGCCAAAAATGGACATTCTCAAATAATTAAATTATTAGAAAAATATGGTGCGTCTACTTTGAATGGCTGTTCCCCATCTCCTGTTCATACAATGGAGCAAAAACCTCTACAATCAGCGTCTTCAAAAATGCAGTCATTAACAATTAAATCAAATAGTTCTGGCAGTACTGGTGGAGGGGATGTGCAGCCTTCACTGCGCGGGTTACCTAATGGGCCAGCTCATGCGTTCAGTTCTCCTTCGGAGTCTCCAGATTCTACAGTTGATCGTCAGAAGTCATCGTTGTCAAATAATTCCCTGAAAAGCTCAAAAAACTCATCCTTGAGAACTACTTCATCTACAGCAACGGCCCAAACAGTGCCAATTGATAGCTTTCATAACCTGTCATTTACAGAACAAATTCAGCAGCATTCGTTGCCTCGCAGTAGAAGTCGACAGTCCATTGTTTCCCCGTCTTCCACAACACAGTCCCTGGGACAGAGCCATAATTCGCCGAGTAGTGAGTTTGAGTGGAGTCAAGTAAAACCCAGTTTGAAGTCAACTAAAACAAATAAAGGAGGGAAATCCGAAAATTCCAGCAAATCTGGGGCAGCTGGAAAAAAGGCTAAGCAAAATAATTCTTCACAGCCAAAGGTTTTAGAATATGAAATGACTCAGTTTGATAAAAGAGGACCTACAGCCAAATCTGGGACTAGTGCACCCGCAAAGCAAACACCGGCAGAATCTCAGTGCAAAATTATGGTACCTTCAACTCAGCAAGAAATTGGTCGATCTCAGCAGCAATTTCTTATTCATCAACAAAGTGGGGAGCAGAAGAAGAGAAATGGAATAATGACAAATCCCAATTATCATCTTCAGAGCAACCAGGTTTTTCTTGGTAGGGTTTCAGTCCCACGGACAATACAGGACAGAGGGCATCAGGAAGTGTTAGAGGGATATCCTTCCTCAGAGACGGAGTTAAGCCTTAAACAAGCCCTGAAGCTTCAGATCGAGGGTTCTGACCCTAGCTTCAACTATAAAAAGGAAACACCGTTATAAAAGGTAACATTTCATCAGCATAAAGAGTAAAATATCAAAAGTATGGTTCTCTCTACTAAGGATACTCTTCTCCCTAATAGTCCTTGTGGCCGATTCCCTCCCCTGATGGGTTCAGACGCCATCTCTCAGCACCACCTTCCCGCAGTGCCCTTGTGAATTTGAATTATCCTGCCACCAGCACTCTCTTTTGGGCCTTTCCTCTTTTTTGTTATCCAAAGAACTTACCATGTCACATACTTTATATATTTATTATTATGTTTATGATTTGTCTCTTCCCGACTAAAATACAAGCTCTGTGAAGGTAGGGATTTTTATCTGTTTGTTTTCTGCTATATTCCATGTACTTGGAATACTGTTTGGGCCTATAGTAGTTTTTCAGTAAGAATATATTGAGTAAGTGAATGGATGAATGAATGAGTGAATGGATGAATGAATGAATGAATGACTATACTACTTATGAATCTCAGTAAGAATTTCTTCTTACATAGTCATTTCCCCTTGTAGAAATTCTTTGGTGGCAATAGAGAGAGAGCTCTTAGGACCATTTCTGTACTATTCGCTTTTTGGTTTGATAAAATAGTGTATGTAGTGCTTAGTAGATAGGTAGTCAGTGTTCATTTCCTTCCGTTTTCACCCTGGAAGAAGTCAAAGATTTAATCAACTAAAGGTAATTTTTATTATGACAGATCTTTTAAGAATCTTCCAAGTAAACTTTGCACACACCAAGAATAGGTGAGGAAAGATGATAAGTTGGATATATGGGCAAGAGGGTATTTAGAGCCCACTATATTTAGACATAAGAATTAAATGTTTAAACCTCAAAATAAAGTCAGATTTATTAAACACATGTTTTTCTTTCCACCACAATGAGCGCTTCACTAATTACATAGGGGAATTTAGTGAGTAAATATATACATAATTTTATATAACAGATACTTTTTCAGAAGCACATCTCTCTCATTAGAGATAAATCCAAAGGTTTCATTGGGAATCTTGGCTACTTTATACTACAAGTATATTTATCCCACTTTGCTGGATCATTTTTCATCCTTAAGAAAAATGTACTCTTTAGCAAACTAAAATATCCCTTCTTTTTCTTTTCTTTTTTTCTTTTCTTGTCTTTGGAGATATATTTTAGGGGTATTTTAGGTGAAACATTATTATAAATTATAAATTTCCTATGCTTTCTAATAGTAAACACCCTTCAATATGAATCGATGGATGACTGGTCAAATCTCATTCTGAAATAATTTGTGTCACGTAGTTAGTTCATTCTCCCGTGTGATTTATTTTAAAAATACTTAGTTCTGATGGTACAACCCTCTAACTCTCGTAATATCTTTTGTAAAGGCAAAGTATAAATATATATTAAACTTAGTAAAACCCATGAATGAAGGTAAACAGTTTGTGGATTCTTTAAAAGTGATTGTAAGTTAAATAATGAATCTCTTATAGATGTGTCCATTTTATACTTTATATAGTAAATATATAAATATATATAATTATATAGGGTCTTAAAGCTATATGTAGTATATACGTATAATGTAGACATTAATTTTTTTTTTTAACTTTTGCATTAGTTTCCNCTTCAGCTACTGGATGAAAACATAAAATGCCTGTTGATTTGCTGAAAAAAAAAAAAAAGTGAAGAATGTGATATCTGCAGTACAGTTACCTTAATTACTGTCATGTGCCTAAATAGTAAGGCTGCCTTCTCAGTGTAACCCTCTGTGCTTAAAAATTTCATTTTGTGTGCTTTGTATTCACTACACAAGAATAAGCACTTTTTTGAAAAAAAAAAAAAAAAAAGCAGGTGTATACTGCAGTTCCCTGATAAAAGCTGAGAAAAATTTTGCGTAAAGTATTTTAAGTTAAGATTTGATAAATGTGCATGTGCCATGATCAAATATCTACGAAAAGGCAGTGTCCTTTGTATTTATTTTATTTTTTTCTTTTTGTGGCAAACGAAACTTGAGCATATTGTTTCAGTCACATTTGCATCGTTGTAGTGTATGGCTTGTTTCTTGTACCTTTAAAAATGTTGCTCAATAAAATAAATCATGCAAATATTTTATGTTCCGTACACCTTCGGCATTGGTTGAAAATGTGTTTCTGTTTATGCCACACTGAAGTGGAAAAATGGTTTCTTGACAGATTTTTTGGAAATAATTCTAGTATTTTAGGGAGCTGCTCTAAGTAGTTTAAATATGGATTTCCCAGTAGAATCCTGATCTCTGGCTAAAGGTGGAAAGAAGAAAAAGAGAAAGAAAAAGATAGGAAAGGAAGAAAGGGAGAGAAAAAGAGACGATAGGCAGAACAAAGTTCTGTTTCATTCACTGGGATGCAGTTTCACCTTCCACTCGCTTGTCATTCCACCTCTAAGAAAACAGACTATCGTTTCTGAGGCGTAAAAATTCTCAGGGACAAAGCCGTGCTGCAGGGCGTGTGGATAGAGAGAGATGCACCTGTCTGAGGGTAGATTTTTGATCCCTAAGCAATTCAGTGACTACACAGTAGTGTCTCTACTGTCCAGTTAAATAAAATATAATTTACCACTGTACATTTTAATCCTGCCTTCTCTCTCAGTCCTTTCTATCTTATAAATCACCTCATGACCCAAATAGCCCCAACTCAAAATCAGCTGAATCCGTTTTAGTGGTTAGTCGGATAAATATTTTTGATGACTGTGTAATATGTGCCATCCTTCACAGATGACCCCACTAACCTGTTAATCATAGCACATGTGTATTTTTTTTATTAGTATTTGGTAAACGATAGTGATGGATTTGCACTTTTCCAGCCACATACTCTTTCCTGTTTCCGTCTTTGGACAGTTGGCTCACAGAGTAACTGGATGGCAGGGTTAAAGGTGAAGTCTGGGACGAGGAAGACAAAGTTGACTGACTCAATTGACCATCGGACCCACACCCTTGGCCTTCTCGATGGACTCTAACCCAGTGGAGCTGGCTCAGATGGGCTGTGTGCATGTCCGGAAAGGCTGGAATTTATTGTTAAGAAGCCATGGCTGTGGGTTTGACTCTTGAATAAGCCTTGTGAATTTTAGAAAGCCCAGAAATTCTGTGTTTCCCACGTGCTATTGATAAGAAAGAGGAATGAGGAAAGAGAATTTGGAGATTCAGCACAAAAACATTGCTACTACTGGAAAAAAAATCTTGAGAAAATGTCTTAGTTAACAGAGGTCAGTAATGTCATCTTCATACATAAAGGACACATGCAATTCATTGTTCACGGAAATAGAAATGTGTGATTGGTTGTGAGAAGTGTCTCACTTGAATCTTCATGTAAGGCTTCTGTTTTCTCTTTTACTTTTTAAAGTCCTCAAAACACATTCTGTTGGTGTCATCAGTCAAAATCAGGAATAGGAGATAAGGTCAATCGATATTAAGGTGATATGGCAATATTGATAACTCGAATGTGAATGTTTCAAGTATTGAATTTTTGTCCCTATGGGACATTTATTAAATACACTTAATAGGACTCTTGCAAAGTAGCCTTAAAAGTGTTAATGATTCTATTGATAAATATGAATACATACTATTATTAGAACCGATGTTACTCATATCTCAAGTACAGTACATTTACATTACTGTAGAAGATGAAGCTCTAATTTCTTATTAGGTGTATTTTTCTTTAGAAAGAGAACCCTGAAAGCTGCCAGTTTTTCTATTAACCTTGAATTATTGGAATTGTATTTATTTAATTTTATTGTTTTTTACAAAAATGCACCTTGTGGCCAAAGGGCAAAGATATGACTCATTACATAAGGGATTTCTGTTTTTCAAAGAGCTAAATGTTTTCATATCCATATTATGTACACTTGAAACAGTTGGTAGGAAGAGAACCTGTTGGGAAAATACGATTTTCAGAAATGAGCAGTCCTCTGGGTGTTTCATATTTGTTGTGTTTGGGGATAGGATGGAAGTGGGTTGTAGTTAGGGTGAGGGTGGTAAGGGCGCTGCGGACGCCCGGCTTTGCCTACTTGTTTCTGCGGGGGTTTCATCGCGCGATAGAAAACGGCTTTTGCTTCATGAAGAAGGGTAAAAACCAATCCCCTCAACCTAAAATGCCTAAAGAGCTATTTTAAAAATCAAAATGCTTAAATTTTGTAGATCGCCCGACGTCACTACACACATTTGATGCCATGTGCTTGTAACTGTTTAACATTCCACCTGTGCCCATTTCCTAGAAGTCATGAGCTGATAATAACGGAAGGGATCAAAATAAATTCAGTAATGAAAAACTAAAATCTGAATGTATGTAGGAAAGGTTTTGGAAGGAACATTGACTGGAACTCCGTGTACTGCAAAGTGCAGCCAGTATCTTTTGTCCTTCTTCCTCACCCCCCACCCCTACTGGAATCCTTACCAAAAATAAGTCACTACTTTAAAAACAGGAGTAAATAATTTTCTCACTATTGTTTGGCTATGCAAATGTTTGTTTTGCTTAATGTTGCTCCATTTACACCTCTCAGCAAATGTAGTTGTGGACGAATGGTTTCTTTTTATTTTTTTCCTTGGTTTGGGGTATGTAAATAGCCTAAAGTGTACATTGAATTTCACATTGTAAAAGTTTTATTTTATTCCTTGTATTATATTATGCAAAAATCCCTATGTATATGAAAGTGCATAATAAATATATTTGCTCTATAGAGGATATCTTGTTTTGTTTTACCCTGGAACCACCATAACATGCATGACATGTTTACGGTAAAAACAACGATTAGTTTTAAGTTGTTAACTTATTTTAAATAAATACGGAGTATGGAGAAAATGAATTTGGGAACATTTTACCAAAAGTTAAAAAATGAGATGTAAAAACTTTGCAGAGGAAGGTAGAAAAACAAAAAGATCTAGACTCTGTGTCTCCCCAAAGCTTCTGTAAGGACCTGATGTTCTTCCCACCCCCCTGCCACTGACTGATCACCACGTAACTACTGTACCTCCCCAGGTCTGGCTTCGTGACTCTGAAGTCGCAGTATCCTGGTCAGTTGTGTGCATGCTTGCATGCTCCTTGGTTGTCAGAACAGTATGGCCATCTCACATTTGATATTTTGGAGTAGTTTATTGCAAATGTGGTCATTCATCTTCTAAATGAATTCCTATGTATTCGTCACTTGGTAAAGTTGAGTCCCCTCATGGTCTGCTTTTCCCACCAGAACACAACATCGTATACGTGTGTGTGTGTGTGTGTGTGTGTATAAATATACAGTATATTACTCGAAAGAGGTTTCTGAAAAGGCCAGCAAGGTATTCTCTGTTAAGTTTATGATAATTACAGAGTTCTGCAGTAATTACCATATATTCTTTCTAAATATGTTGTATTAAGAATCCGACTCACACTTTTTAATAACAATGTTTAAACGCAAATGGGTCATGTACGTAGAAGAATTTTAAAACAGACGGGTTGACTAAAACTTAAATGGAGTTCCCCAGCTGGTGGTCCAAAGACATAACCCTGCGAGAACTTGGTAATGACTAAGGTTTCCATTCCTTTGCCCTAGTAGTTGGAAGGATTCCAACTAATAGTAGTGATATACACTCTGAAGGCTTAGATTCCTGGATTTGGGGTAATTGTCAATTATCAAGCAAATGTATGCACTAAATCTTATTTTAAGATAGGGCTTCTGCTATTACCCAGTATTAAAACGGAGTCATTTGAAATTCACTGAATATTTACATATACTCCTTTTTTAAAAAGTGTTTTCTTTTTAATGTTTATATTTGAGAGAGAGTGCACAAACAGAGGAGGGGCAGAGGGAGAGGGAGAGAGAATCCCAAGCAGACTCCTCACATCAGTGCAGAGCCCGATGCAGGGCTGGAACCCAGGAAATGTGGGATGGTGACCTGAGCCGAAATCAAGACTTAACCGACTGAGACACCCAGGTGCCCTTAGATTACTAGTCTTAAATGTACACGATCATTACCCATACTGACTATTTAAATAACAAGAAACACATCCATAGAAAAATATATTTGTAATGTTTAGAAGTTTCACTTACAGCTTTTACTTATTTTTGGTCTACATGTTGAAAAGTGATATAATGATAGGTTCCAAAGAATTGATGTACATTCCTCCCATTTTGTTTGTAAACTTATGCTGAATGATGACATATACAGGAAAATATGCAAATCTTAAGACACGATCCTATAATTTTTTACAAATTGAACATACCTATTTTACCATCACCCTGACCAAGATGTAAGCCATAGCCACCTATCTAAATATAAACCTCATGTGTCTGAAGGTAATATTTATTGTGAAGGTAGAGGTTAAAAGAAGCCATTTGACTTTATGAGACTTGATTGTAATTTAATAACTCCATTAGTACATTTTAGTAGGTAAAGACACAATAAACACAAACCCTTGTATCCATTCAAAAAAAATGATATTATTGTGATTAATTCTCCTATGGAAAGGAAATTTATGCATTTCTGAATACCTGCCCAAAAGCTGCATGTATATTTTAAAGACACCATAAATTCACTATATCTAAACCTGAAGCCATCAACTTTCTTACCTTAACACCAGCCCTGTTTTCAACTCTTCTGTGAATAGAGTTTTCATTCTACTTTAAGGAAACTGAAACCAGATTTGTAGGTGAGCTGTATGGGTATGACTTAGGCATAGAATTGGACGTGAAAGTCCCATGAGGGAGCCCTTCTTGGCAGAAAGGCCTTTGGTCCTTCCTCAAGAAATTAACCAAGGGATGCAGTGCTATATGTTATAAGTGAAAGTACAATGTGTTGTGACTGAAATTTTAAATAATTAGTAGTTTGATTAGAAAACCAAATACCCATCCCAGCTGACTCACTAAAAGGGCTTCTACTTCCCACATCACTCTCCCAGGCATGTAGGTTTAAAACTCCAAAGTAACGATATCATACTTTTTGTTTCCAAAATGTGTGGCTGGGCCCAACACAGGTTTTTATGCTCTACTACGTTTCCCAAATGTTGCATGCTAGTCTTCTCTCTTGGGCAATCATCACGCATATCATCATATTCACATCTGAGAGGTCCTTCAGGAAAAAAAAAAATTAACTTTGTATAGACTAATGTTTTGTTTTGCTTTTTTTTTTTTTCAAAAATAAATCGTAAAGATAAGAGTGACCTGCTCCACAGTCTTTTAAAGAATTCCTGTTAAAATATGGGTTAGACAATACATGGCGGAGTCATCGTCCCTCTGGAAGTAGTCCTTAATCTTGGGCTCTAACTCTTAACTCTCCGGACATTCCTATTCTTGCACCTGTTTCCACCATCGCTGTTTAGGGCCTCACCTGTTCTCGCAGAAGCCCCTCCTCCCCAACACTCCTCTCCTCTGTGCTGTGCCTTCTCCAACCCCACAAACTGACAGCAGATAGATCTCTTAAAGCATGGCTCTCCTCTGGTCACAGACTCCAGCCAGCCAGCCGTCAGTCTGTCTCCTCTGTGTCCTTCAGGTAGGCGCCAGTGGTCTTTTGGAACATCACTCTGAGGACGGTTTACTCCCGGAAACCCTCAAGATCTATCATGTCTCTCAAAATGGCACCATTCATGCGTGTCACAAGAAGCTCTGCACAGACTATCTTTCACCAATCTTCCCTGCTGCTACTGCCTCCATTCCTCTGCCTCTCCCCCCACCACCCCAACTCCACTGGCCACACACCAAACGCCCACAGACGCAGTTCCTTTTGCTAGAACCCTCCATGTTCCTCCAGAGCTGTGTTCTCTGCTCACATCGATCTTTGTCCCCATCTCCCAACCACAGAGAAGTGCCTTTTAAGTTATTGTTGTATTTCAAACTTTCATGGGTCTTTTTCTGCATTATGTGAAACATATTGTCTCCCTTTCTCCCACTGCAGTCCTCTTTCAGACAGATTTGAGTCTTACTCATCTTTGTAGCTTTTGGATTGTCTCATACATAGTAAGTATTCAGTTACTATTCTTTTCATGGCACTTTCTTTTCATTCAGAAACAGCTGTGGGAGAAGTATTTAAATTCTGCTATTTTGGTCCACTTGTTAAAACATACTGAGTTTACCCAAGCTCTTGGA
The DNA here is from genome assembly GCF_008692635.1 of Crocuta crocuta. Lineage (NCBI taxonomy): Eukaryota > Metazoa > Chordata > Mammalia > Carnivora > Hyaenidae > Crocuta > Crocuta crocuta. The sequence goes on along the minus strand of NW_027531015.1, from coordinate 2,935,619 downwards.
GTGATCAAACTCAATAAAAAAAATAGTATGTATTCTCTTATCACTGCTTTCCCATCTGTTCTATTCTCTTTGCTTGTATTGAATATAATAGAAAAACCAGCGAATTATTCAACATTTATTAGAACATGTGGCTGACTGATTGCTTTTAGCTGATAACCTGATCTGACCTCTTTCCAACCAGAGACAGTTAAGTTGAATTCAGTTTATTCTTTTAAGGAGAACTTAGTAATTGTCACTAAAATTGAGAACACGTATCCATTTGTCCTTTAATTATGTAGCAAACCTTCTCTCAGTGGTTTTCAGGGAAGCAACAAGGGTAAGTGTAGGCTGTCAGCCCTGCTCCACATCACAGATCCATCACTCCACGAGAACCCACCAGAAGTTATCCTGGCACGATAATAACAGGCATGTGATCTGAGACCTGGTAATAACTCATTTGATGTAGATTTTAATAGAAGTTGCAATAAAAAATTGGATGTGTGGAAAAAATACCCCACTGAAAATGAAATAAAACTGGTGACGTAAAATTTTAAAAATGTATACCAGAATGAAAGACAAAAGAAAACGTGATCTTAAAACAAAAATAGAGGCTCTAAAAGAGAAAGCAAGATGAGATTGTATAAACTAATTAATGAAGACTATGGTTTTGTCTTAAAGTTCTGAATTACATTTCATTTGATTTGTGCAAAAAGTACTTTCATTAAACTGTAAATTAAATGTTATTCACATTTATTTTATTATTTGCATTTCTCACATTTGTTACTTGTTCTCGTTAATAGTAATCATATTTAGTTTCTCCTTAAATTCTTATTTAATAAAGAATGACTTTTAGTGTCCATAAGACTTTGAGAATTTGTCGTACTGATACTAACTTAAGACTCTTAAATTGCCCACACTTAAATACAAAGAGAACTTTATTTATCCCTTCTCTCTTTGGGTTCTAATGCTCTTGATCTTTGTCTTGAACAATTATTTGTGACCGAAAATGCAGATATTTCAGTGTTAGCCATTTCTCATTAGAAGTGAGATTTATTTATTTAGTCACTAAATATTTATCGGATACTTCATAAATAACTAGTCATCAATAAAAGTGATAAACAAAAAACACCCAAGGTGTATGCCCACCAAGGATTTATATTTTAACAGCCTCTTTTTATTTTTTATTTATTTTTTTAGCTTTTATTTATTTTTGAGAGACAGAGAGAGCCATTGCATGAGCAGGGGAGGGGCAGAGAGAGAGGGAGACACAGAATCTGAAGCAGGCTCCAGGCTCTGAGCTGGCTGTGAGCACAGAGACTGATGCGGGGCTCGAACTCATGGACCACAAAATCATGACCTGAGCTGAAGTTGGAGACTTAACCAACTAAATCACCCAGGCAACCCATGACAGTCTCTTTTTAAAGAAAGAGTAAAAATAAGACATAGAATAGAATAAGATGGTAAACTCTATGGGAAAAGTGACATTTTCTCTTTTGTTCACTGCCATATTGCTAGCAGTTCTTGGTATAAAAGAGGTGCTCAGTAAATATTAAACTAATGCTTTGAAATAGGTTTGTAGGCAGAGGAAAGGTCTACAAAATCTAGAAATTTAGAGTTCTTTCTTCTTTTTATTTCTGTGTCTAATACTGTCTTGTTTCCAATTCCCAAGTAGTGAAGGATAACCATGTTGTGTGAAAAGGCCTTCTGTGAAACATAGGAAACACGTTATGACTTGCAGGATGCTAGACCCAGACTGATTATTCTAGAAATCCTTGGTTGAAGGAGACAAAACTAACTCAAGCCAAAGGAAATGTACTTGGGGAATACTAGAATCTCACAAAATTCATGGGAAATGTCAGGAAACTGGTCTGGACACAGGCAGAGTTCAGGTTATCTATAGATTCTAGAAAAAAGATATTCAGAAATAGCAGGAAGCATTTGTTTAGGGAGCGGAGATAAATGAATGCCAATTGTTTTCATTGTTTCGGTCATTCTGTTTAAGTTTCAGCGAGGTTAGCTTGGGTCATGCTCTGATGTCTTAGCTGGGAGAGGACAGAACATCAAATTACATTCCTGAGATAGTATCCAATAGGGAATACAGAATTCTCAAGAGGGGATCAGGGTGAAATTAGGAAAAGGAAACAAATGCAAGGAAACCCCAGCTAGAAAATGCCAACCAGAGTGCATATGTCAACTGAATCATATCAAGAACTGTAACATCACACTTTACCCCAGTTACAAGCTCACAAGTCAGCCAGCTGCAGTCTCATAGATACCAGCAGAAGACACAAGACTTCTAGGTTAGGGTCAAAGATGCTTATTCCGCATAGAACAGCAGGCCTCACGGGCTTCATGTTTGCATTGGTTCTCCCTGCCCCAGGCTCTACAGGAAAGATGCAGAAGCAGACCCAGGAAGACCCTACATGTACAACTAAGGGACTATGAACCTAGGACCCTCGATCTTATAAAAGGGCTGCTAGCAGACTTGCCCAAACTTTGTCCCGGAGAAAGCCATTGTTTTTATCTTGGACAGCAAAGAAATCTGCCCTCTGCACTGATGGGAAATACTGTGTTTCCAAGGCTGCTTGTTACACAAGCATCTTTGAAAAGATAGTCCAGATAAACAATGTCACAAGATGGTCAGAAACATGAGGGATTCAAAGGGGATTGTCTACCAACAGGATCAGAGGATGAGCTGACGGGGGCAAAGAGACACTGATGGACGAAACTATGATTCAAATCAAATGAAGAGAAAAACCAATGTCCAAGACATTAGAACTCAAGTTTAAAGGGACTAGAGGGTAAAATAAGGTTAGGAACACAGAGCTGAGAGATGTAGGCTTTATAGGTTCTAAGGGAACAAGGCAGCGAGGCTGGTGCTACTGTTGGGAGGTGTCCTCAAACCCTGAATGTCGTTTGTTGCTGGAATGTGTCAGGCAGGCTGACAACACCAAGAAATGGATGGATCTTTTGTCAGCTTGTGCCTCTGTCTATTTGGTGGAACTTGAAGAATTATATAAATGTATTTATGAAGAAGATGTGGGAACATGTGGAGATCAGGCAGAGTTGTTTGGGATTTAATCAAGAGATCATGTCATTGCCTTAGTCACAGGATACTGACCCTTCACTCAACAAGCTGTCCTTTGGTATCCCCAGAGTAATGTCGGGGCCTTCCTTAGCTTCGGAAGGGAGAAGAAGACTGTGGCCATCATGCTTGGAAATATTTTCCCCATCAAGCCTTACTCTCTATGATAGAGGCATCTTCTCTGTCCAAACTCACAGGTACTTCCTGGAAGAAAAGAAAGCACACTTAGTCATTGTAGGTTCCAGCCCTTGTCACAAGGCAGCAATGACAGTGCAAGTGTGCGACTGGAGCCCAGAGTGACGCCGTTAACCTTCGTGAGAGAAGAGAAAAGGGGCAAGTGTGGGCAACGTCCCTAGTCACCCTGCCTGTATTTGGTTCTCTTGTAAAGTGTCTCACAGGAATATGCAGAGGAATAGTTGCGCTTTAAAAACATGTCAATAGCTTCAGGGTAAACATTAGTGTTAAAGGGGGAAAAAAGCAGTCTTTAATTAGCATTAAAGAAAAAACCTTTGTTTCCCATTTTTACTGAAGTGTATGCTAATACAGATGGAAAGGCAAGTAAGAACTTCAAGCAGTTACTCCATGGAGGTGGTAAACAATTTAAAAGATATATTTTAAGGGAAAGAAAAATGGGACAGTCATTTTTAAACTTAAGTAATGAAAAGCTAGAGAGAATATAAAATAACGCTTACATTAAAGAAACGTTTTATCAGTTATAAAGTCAAATAGAGGCTTTATTGAAGTATTTACTTCTGTTTCTGTTGTAGTGACCCTATTCAGATCTCGAGGAATGAGTTCCTTCATGACGATGCACTTCAGAAAATCTCAAAGAAAATTTTGACTTCATGGGCACTCAAGCTGCTATTTAAGATCTATTTCAGTCAAATATACTCATAAGGGAATGTTGAATAAAGATGGAAGGTGATACAGAATTTCCAATGGATAAAAAGCAATTATAAGTAAGAATAACTGTTTCTCTAAGGTCTGAAAATGCACTATGAGTTGGTTTAAGAACTCTCGCTTTTTCAATTCATTGGTTGTCAGGGATATCACTTATTTCTGCAATGGATATTGTTATAGTCCTGCTTACAACACTAATTTTTGATGTAAAATTTATCTTCGATAGGTGGCTTTCCAACCCCAGCTGGCCACTTTAGCAGCTTCTCAAGTGTGTTCTGAAAGCTGGCCACACTTTGTGAAGGGCTATCTAGTTCAACTTCCTCCTTTAATGAGCTGACACAGAAAAGTTAATCTCAATCATGTGACAGATCTTCTTAATCCAAGTGGAGTGGTTTCCCATTCCCAGATTTCCCACATCACCTCTGAGATATTACATTTCACTTTTTGTATCAATTATTCTGACATTCTTCTTTCCCCACAGGGGAATCCACAGTGAAGTTTGATTATTTCAAAGAAGAGCAGATCATATTTCCTTCTTTAACCTATCACACTACTGAACAGAGATGCCTCTGTTTTCCCATCAGAGATCAGTACAGAAATCAGTAGCATATATCCCAGTTTTGAGAAATTTTTTCTCCAATTTTTCAAGTGAAAGTAACTGTGCTATATGAAAATATAACCGTGGCATAATGAAACACAGATGAGCCTTGAATGTGCATAGACTAAACAATATTATTACATTTCCAGCTACCTATCTGTAGCAGATCTAAATATCTGAATGGTGTCTAAGTTTCTGTAAGAAGAAATGGATCTAAGAATTAGAGCAAAAATTCGCTCATATGTGAGCAAACTTTTTATTTTACTTGCAAAAATGATCTAGGGTTCATGTGTATTCTTCACCTGGATTCTCCCAGTGATAACATTACATAACCATAGTATACTTACTGAAAGCAGGAAATTGACTTTGAAAAAAATACTTAAAACCCCACAGGCCTTATTTGTACCCCCATGTGTTGTTTTGTTTTTTCACTTTTTTATAGTTCTATGAAGATTCATCACAGACATGGGTTTATATAACCCCTGCTACAATCAGGATACAGAACATTTCCATCATCCCTCCAAAACCACATTATCAAGCTCTCCCTTAATAACACTTTCCCCACAAACCAAGCCCCTTGCAGCTATTGTGACAAAAGAATTCACAAATAATTGAGCTTTAAGACATCCAACTTTATTGAGCCAAATGTACTCTATCAAATAAAGAATTGTTTAGCATTGTGTTGAAAAGGCAGTGATTACTTCTAGCATAAACATGCAATGCAAGGTAGCAATTTCCCTTTGTCTTTCTGGATTTTATGCAAAAGTAACAAGATGGACGTTAGCGAAACCTGTGTGCCTCATTTTCAGTGAAATCAGAAGACAGACATAATTCACAGACTCAAAAAAAAGGGGAGAGTGGGCTGTGATCAGGTAAGAGTACTGTCTAAGCTTCTTGGGATGAAGAGCAGCAAATATGGTTTCAGGGGAAGGGGGCAACAAGATGGCCACCCAACAGCAGCAGGACTCACATAACAAAAGAATGCAACAAAAAATACACTTTCTTAAGGTAAAAGAGCAACCTGAAGTAACCCACCTATATTTAGAGTATACATTGAGATCTACTTCATGTTAGATAAATTTGAAAACCTGGAAGAAAAATGAGAATTTTCTTAGAAAATATAAATGACCACTACTGACCTCGGCCAAGATTTTTGAAAAGCTAAACATCTTATTTCCATGGAAGAAATATAATTATCTTGGGGGAGAAAAAACAAACGAAAGAAGAAGGAATAGATTATTTCACAGGAGAATTCTATCTGACATAGGGCTGAAAATTTTAATATCTTTAAAACTGTTTGAAAACACTGTGGGGGGGGGAAACACTTTTCAAATACTTTGTATGCAATCTTCATAACGCTTGAACTTGTTATTACAGTTTAGTTAAATAACACTAGTCCCTCAACAACAGGGTTCAAATTTCAGTAACCATGCGGTATTAACCACGAGTAATTGCATAAAGTAAACACTTCACTGCTGGCTTTCTGTCCACAAATGACTGTGTACATAACAGATGTGCATTATGATCAGTGACCATCATGTCACCTCTTTCAAGGTCTGTTGGTGATGGGTCACTGAATATCTGTCACTCACTTTACACACAGACAGCAAAACATGAGATGGTGTTGTTTCTTGTTTTCCCAATGACAAACCCATGTATCATTTTACAAGAGTGAAATGTTCAAAGAGGAAATTGGTCAACAAAGATTTAAGTGTAGCAAAGACATGAAATTGATGATGTTGGAGTCGAACTGGACGTGAGGAGAAGACTTAAAAGGAGCAATGGGTGCCTGTAAGGCTCAGTCAGATGAGAGTCTGACTTTCGATTTTCACTCAGGTAATGATCCCAGGATCATGGGATCGAGCCTCACATCGGGCTCCGGAGTTTGGAATTCTCTCTCTCTCTCTCTCTCTCTCCCTCTTTACCCTTCCCCCACTTGCCTCTTTCCCTTTAAAATTAAAAAAAAAAAAAATAGCAATAGCAAAGCAAAGATAGGTTTAGATCCAAGTCTCCATGAAGTTATAGTGTGAACCATGTTAGTGAAATTTCACAAATATTAAAAAAAAAAAAAAACAAAGTTGTTTCAACATCTTTTAGTTAAAATGTGCTGAGGACAGGAAGCCACTATGGTTGAAACTATATACAGTAATTAGGAGGAGACTGAACTTTACTGCCAGTAAAAGTTAGTTTCATTGTCTTAGGAGTTGGCATGAATTGATTAATGTTATCTGGAGAAACAGCACAACTATGGATGTTGCTGAGAAATGCCCACCCAGATTTCAAAGGTTATTAAGACCCCTTTGCATGGTTTTAGTGTGCGTGGTCATTTTTACAGTTTTACACTACCGTGCCAAATGAGGACTTCCTGTATAAACTGGTACAAAACACAGCAAAAATGACATGAAAAAGAAAATAATGGACCCATCAACCTACCTCGCTTAAGATTTTTGATGCAAAAAAACAATATCAGCAACCAAAAGCCAACACTACATTAAAAAATATTTTATCATGACCAGTGGGGTCATTCTGGAATTCAAGCATCGTTGAATATTGGGAAAGCTATTAATATAGTAGTTCTTTCAATTACATATCTAAAGAGAAATGTGTATATCCTTCATGGATTCTCAAAAGACATTTAATGAATTACAACAATAGTTCTTGATAAAGACACTATAGAAATAGGATACAATATATTTCTCAGCATAAAAATCATTTCATGCTTAATAAAGAATAGGAGATACAGCCAACTAAGGTCAAGAATAAATCAAGAAAATTCACTATCACCCTTATTATTTAATATTGTTCTGAAGTTAGTAGCCATTACAATTAGAAAAAGAAAAAAAACAACAATTGAGTTTGTAAAGAAGAAGGTGACGCTATCACTCTGTGCAGACACTGTCATCATCTACTTGGAAAAGTCCCAGTGAATCACCTGAAAAACCTCCCTAAGCAATTAAAATTTTCAATAAAGCAGTGAGGTATACAATCAACCTGTACTTTCAGCAGTTTTCACATATACAAACAACAACCAAGAGCAACATACAGTGGGAGAGGTATACAAAAATGACATTTTTGGGTCTATCAGAATGACAATAATCCCCAGTCTGATTGCTTAAAAACTTCTGTTTTGGAAGTCCACGTGAGAGCAGAGCAGGTATGCTCATACACTGCAAAAGGGCGTCCAGACTGCTATAATTCCTAAGGAAGCAATTTACTTACTATGTAATAAAATTGCAAACTCATTTTCTCTTTGATCCAGAAATCCCACTTTGATAGCTTACCTACAGATAAGCCTGGACATGTTTGAAATGAAGAAGGTACAAGTGAATTCACTGAAAGAGACAAAAATGAACATACAGTAAAGAAACAAAAATTGAAATGGCAAGAAATTTGAAACGTACGTCCATCAATAGGAGACTCATTAAATATATTCTTGCCTACGTATGCACCGCACCAGTACAACCGTGAAGTACGAGTGAGGAAGCTTTCCCGGGCACTAACATGGAGAGATCCCCATGGCATATTGTCATGGAAGGGACTCCCCAAAATGTATATTTTATGCTATCTTTTGCATAAGAATTATGGCAATAAGATCTGCATAAACAACAGTTTACATATGGGAGGAAGAGGATGGCTCTGGTTCCTTGGGGCCAAGGTAGATGTCCACTTTGTCATTGGATATGTCTTATTTATTTACCAAGTGAATGTATGCCCATTTCAAAAAGAAAGGCCAAAGAAATGGGACAATTTAACACTTATTTTCCAGGTCAATATTTTAAAATATTATTTATTCATTAGGGGCCCATTCAATCATCTCCCCTGCATGTTAAGTGGGCCCCATTTGCCAATCCGTCCATCGTCTGGAACTACCCCACAATGACCCAGTACAGCACCTCTTCAGCGTTCCCTGTGTGCAGCCCCACGAATTAGCAAAGGATGCCAGACGGTTTCCTGCCTGGGCAGCAGGCCACGGGTAAGGTGTAAACTCTTTCAGTCAGACTTCATTTCATATCCAGCATCTACCATTTCCCAGCAAATGACTTAACCCCTGCTGGCTTCAGTTTCCTTTTCACAAAATGAGGATAATAATGCCTTCCCTGCAAGGCAGTGAGGCTTAAAGGAGCTGACTCACGTAACACACCTGTTGAGGCACGGGACAAATGCCAGTTGCCTTTTTTAGTTTGTTCCCCACCTGACTTGCTAAGTTTAGCAAATGATACTCTATGTTAACTGACTTCAATCGAATAACTATCCCTTATTCACTCATTTAGAACTCGCACGGTCATTGATCTGATTTAGCGTGAATAGTTCCAACTTAACTCTTGCGACACACGAGCTGTTCTGCTTTTCTCTGGTATTATGACTAAGACTATAGACACAGCCCATGGATGTTTGGTATAGTTGCTAGTTTAAATGAATGGCGTGTTCCTTCATAAGATGTTGACTGATTGCTGGGTCATGGATTTCTTGGGACAACTTAATTCCACAAAAACAGCTGAATGGGTTTTGGGTGCAGACTTTTTTTTTTCCTTCCCTACTAATCAGGATTAAGTGTAGTGGATACAGCTACATGCTTGGAATTAGCCACTAGACGTAGCATAAAATTTTATACCTGATGCCTACCATATTAGTAATGAAGGTAAGCAGCAGTAAATAAGAAATAGACAGAAGCAAATAAATACTCTGAAATATTCTACTTAGGAAAATGAAACTGCGGGCTGTGTCCTCCAGAGGGAACCTGTGATTTATTTGGGATTTCCCACAAAGGCTGTGTGTGCCTTGTAGAAACTCGTGTTCAAAGGGATAGCATTTGTTCCCACAAATGAATTTCTGAAATTTCATGTCATCAGCAAAATAGCCATATTTGAGAACAATCTATAATGAAAATGGTGTTGTAAGACTTGTAGTTGTGTTTGATTTCTCACAGTATTACAATATGAAAAAGAGCCGAAGGACAATAAAAATTGTCATGCGGGCCAAATGAACAATGCTGGCTTCCTCTTCTCATCTGACCTTTATTGGATGAAGACACTTTCCAGTAAGTTTTGAGAAAAAAAGATGCCTTTATAACTACACTGACCAGGGGTACCTGTGACTCAGTCAGTTAAGCATCTGACTTCAGTTCAGGTCACGATCTTGCAGTTAGTGAGTTCAAGCTCCACATCAGGCTCCACCTTGACAGTGAAGAGTCTGCCTGGGATTCTCTCTCTCCTCCCCATTCCTCCCCCACTTGTGTACTCTCTCAGAATAAATAAACTTTAAAAAAAATAAAGAACTACATTCATCAATAATATGACATGCGGCCCCTGTCATTGTCTCTAAAGAAATTATTTAAAAACTAGAATGGAGAGAAAAGGACAAGGACCAGGGCTCGGATTTCAGTATTCTTTTATTTATAGTAAAAGCTCTAATTTTTTTTCTTGAGAAGAGTCTTCCCTTGATGTGCATATGCAGTTGCTATTAGCTTTTTACAGGGGCCGTATGCCCCTGTAAATTCTTCACATCAAATTATAGACAGAAAGGTCATAAGAACATAAGAAAGAGGAACGCTGGCATGGAGCTTCTCACGGAGCACACTGTTGAGAGATTACCCTGCATTTGTGCTCTCCCAAGCCACAGGCAAGAACTTCCATCTACCTTCCGACTTTAAAGTATCAACTCTTAGGAATTACTAGGAGGAAATGTAAACGATCCCTATCAGTTTTCCACAACATAGAATTGAGAAGTTGTGTTCTTGCTTGTTCATCTTAACAAATTTGAACATTTTCTTTTTCCCCAATAAAGGAGGGTAGTTATACTGGGGATGTGAGGCAAAGATCTGCAGGAGGCAACACCCTTGCTGCTCCATGTTTGTGGGAAGTTAACCCTGTAATGGCTTTAGGGGACTGAACCATCTGGTTTTACAGTTTATTACCCTTTCACTCTCAGGAGCAACACATTCTGTAAGGAGTTGCTGTTTGCTTGCTGAGCAGTTTAGAATAGAAACCAACAATGGGATTAAGTTCATTCTGCCTTCCTGCAGGTTTCCATCCCCAGGGTGCCCTCAATTTGAAGAATAGTAACATCAGCTCTGGAGTTGGGGAAATGAGAACAGCAGGCAGAACATAGGGGTGCATACAGCAATCACGGTACACATGTGCGAAGGAACAGCCTACTTAGGATGAGGCCAGTAGGCAAAGCCACGAACACCTGATAACACCATCCCTGTGTCCGTCCCTGATGACACCATCGCAGGGGACGGGTAAAAAACAGCCAGCAATTGTGAACTGACCACAGTGGGGAGAAGGTCCTTTCCTCTGGAATCCATGAATTGTGATAAAGACTAATTAAGTGTTTCTTCCTCCCTTCTTCCTTCCTTCCTTCCTTCCTTCTTTCCTTCCTTCCTACAGAGAAATATCTCATAAGTTATAGACCCTCACCATCCTCCTCTCCTCAGCTTAGGAGCTATGGAGAGTATACTATTTACCGTGTGCATACATGCACTGTGCTAAATGCATCCCATACAATTACTTTGCATTTAATCCTTAGAAAATTTTATGAAGTAAGCTTTACTATGCATATTTAATCTATTATGAAAATCATGTTACAGAGATTAAGTGACTTGTTCACTGTCAAAAAAAATAAGTAAAAACACAGTGCCAAAATTTTGTATTTGTCATTACTGAATATGAAGTAGAAGGAAAAGCTGAAGAAATAGGTGACAAAACAAAGTCTATGGATGAGTCGCAGAAACTGAGACTGGAAAATATGGAAAATAAAAGGTGAAGGGTGACTCAATATTACTTCCCAATTCATAAAATCAGTAAAGAAAACATTTTTAATTAAATTTTAAATTTTATTTCCAGTATAGTTATCAGGAAAATGCTAGTTACGCTGTACCTTATATATAGAAAAAGAAAAAAAAGGGCATAACTCACATTCAAAACAATGTTTAGTATTAAAGAATGATCTTTGTAATAGGAAGAATTTAAGTTAAGGGTAACAATTCTTGGAAAATATTCAACAATAAAAAGTTACATGATTTTGGTGGAACAGATCTGCCTATAGGGACGACTTGAAAAGAAATGATCTCTGAATTATTATCTCTTATTATCTCTTTGTTATGAGATGAGAAAAGATGCCCAGACCTGATGATGCACCAGTGGAAGTGAAAAGGGGTCAGATGATCAAATGAGTTTCTTCTTGTTTTCTGAACTTTGTGTGCAGAGACTGTGAGTAGTCAGGGGGTCATGCAGTAGGCTTCTCAGCAAGTTTCGGAAAGTGAGGATCTGGCTTGTTGTCAGCGTGACTTTGAATGTGTACAGAAAGGAACCATTGCCATAAGCATTAGGTTGTCTTTGAATGTAGGAAAGAACTAAGATGAAACTACAATAAGCTACTATATATAAATTGATTTTTTATATTTTTGTTAAAAAATTATTTTAATGTTTATTTTTGAGAGAGAGAGAGAGAGTGGGGGAGGGGCAGAGAGTGAGGGAGACACAGACTCCGAAGCAGGCTCCAGGCTCTGAGCTGTCAGCACAGAGCCCAACGTGGGGCTAGAACTCACAAACCATGAGATCATGATCTGACCCGAAGTAAGTCGCTTAACCGACTGAGCCACCGAGGTACCCAGACTGATTGTTTTTAAGTTTATTTATTTATTTTTGAGCGAAAGTGTGAGAGTGAGCGTGTGCAGGGGAGGGCAGAGAGAAGAAGAGGGAGAATCCCGAGCAGGCTCCATGCTGTCAGTGCAGAGCCGAATGAGATCGTTACTGGAGCTGAAATCAAGAGTCAGACACTTAACCGACTGAGCCACCCAAGAGCCCCTATATATAAACTGATTTTGAAGGAGGGCCTTGATACAAACTAAAAGCCCTCATCTAAGTAAAATGAGAAAGCAAAACAAAACAAAACACCTTGTATAAAAACAATCCACAACCGATTAATTAAAACTATGACAACAAAATATGTTCCTACCTTTTCACAGAGATCCACCAATTAGCAAGGATAAATAAGTTACTGTCAGTTTCCTTTAAGTAAAACTTGAGGATTAATGAGATTGAGCTTTCTGTTGCCATGAAACATAAATTCCATCCAGTAAGGATTCAAATATTAAGTTGGAAAGTCTCTTGCACCTACGTGTAAGCCTTATTCCTGGCAAATTTATCTTTAGCATTAATGTTAATATATGTAGAACACTTCAAAAAACCAAAATAATAAAACTTCATTTCATAGGTTTCTATAGAAACTGTCCCACTGCAAGTATGATATTTGAAGATTTTTTTAATGGCTTGTGTTACATTGGAGGGAGCACTGAGTTTCCAGGAGACCTGAAAGTTATCTCTGCTTTGCTGTTCTTCGTTCCATATTGCTTCCTGAATCACTGCTTTATCATTTATAAATTAGAAATAATAATTTCTGTTCTTCCAGCTCTTCATAGGATTATAAGAAAATATTTTACAAAAGATATTATATCTAGATTTAAAATCCTGGCAATTTTTAATACTGGAGACTCAATGTCATATTTCTAAATTTTGATAAAATTAAAATCTTCAGAATTAAATTTGAGTAGTCATAAATTCCAGTATATTCCCAATAACAAAGTCACATGAAATCTCAAACATTTACAAAGCAGAAAACAAGCAGGCTGCAATAAAATAATTTGAAATCCATATTCTAATATTGTAAGAGACATTTAACTTAATGATTGTAGTTGGATCTGTTTGCATTTTGTTCAGGTTAGCCTCTCTATAATGCTGGACTGTGGAAATGTTGCCTTGCATTTTCTGTTCCGTAACTTTGACATTTCTTGACCTTTTGGAAGGCTATGTGATGATTTGGATCCCAATGGTTAACCATGTCACTTCTATGTTTTCTTCCAGGATAAACTTGAGCTCCATAGCTACCCTTCACACTGCACCAGGCCCTAACAAAGAGTCAAAACCTTCCCAAATTTTGATAAGACTGGAAAAGGCATATGTTGGCATATGTTCCCTAAAGAAGCTCAGTCAGAATAGAACGGCCAGGATCTTTAAACAACCTCTTTTTTCCAAAACATGCATGTATCTCCTTTACTATGAAATAGTATATTTCAGTTAGCAATTGACATAGGATTCAAGAACATATCCTTCCCCAAAGCAGGTTCTGAGGATACTTCCAATTTGTGAATAAAGAGCGGAGAGGAAATTTGAATTTCTAGAACCAAATAGCCTTGTTTTTAATCTCCCAAATAAGCTTTTTCATATTGATAAATTTCTCTTTATGATAAATGCATTGCAAGTAACTTGGAAAAGTGCTTAAAGGAAGAGTCCTGCATTTTGCCCAGAGCACTTTAAGTGATCTAAACAAAGGCTGGGCTCCAAGCAAATGTAACTTTGGAGATCTTTGGAGATCAGAAGATTGCATCTGCTGGCACATAAGTAGGTTTTGGGAATTCATACTTGGGGAGGCTTGCTACGGCTACTCCAGCCCCTTGCATTTTGTCAGTGGTTTATTGAGCAATCAAAACATTTAGAATTCTCATGGAAATTTGCCTGAAGCAGACATGAACATATTGAGGTGTAAAGTAATGATTAATTCACCAGTAGAGATGTTGCTCTGTTTTTTTTTTCTTTTCTTTTCTTTTCTTTTCTTTTTATCTTTTTTTGGTCTGTTTTGGATTACCCATAATGGGAGCAAAGAACACAAAGGATTTTCTGAACATGCACAGAGTTGTATTTCTCATGGAATATTTGAACTATCTCCTTACATCAGAATCAGGGCATTGGGCTAGGCTGTGAGATTGGAGGTCTGTAACGTGAGCTGTTAAAAGCCTCTGGTTCTAGACTCATTACAAACTTCACATTTAGCTTTACTTTCATATATGACTTATTTACAGAACTCGGCTTCATTCTGATCTACCCCTCACAGATAGTCATTCATTGTAAAATTAATAATGAACCAAAATGACTCCTGTGCCCCAAACCCACACCAATTCTACAATCCTGAAACCATTACATTAAGAATGTTCTCATATATTTACTTTTAATGCCCCGAGCTCATTTGAACATAAGTCCTCTTTTATCGAAGTCCAAATTCAAATCAACGTTGTGGGGCCTGGAAAAGGTTAGACAGACCCACTCATACCAAACCTAAATGAACTTGCTGTTTGGCCAAGAGGCCAAGAGTGATGTTCATAGATCCTTCATCAGAAAGTGCAAGTAGAGGGGCACCTGGATGGCTCAGTCCGGTTAAGCCTCCGACTTCGACTCAGGTCATATCTCACAGTTTGTGGGTTCTAGCCCCCTGTCAGGCTCTGTCCTGACAGCTGGGAGCCTGGAACCTGCTTCATATTCTGTGTCTCCCTCTCTCTCTACCCCTCCCCCATGTTCACGTGCTCTCTCTCTCAAAAATAAACATTTAAAAAAATAAAAAAATAAACAGAAAAGAAAACACAAGTACAGATAGGTGTAAGTCCTTCTAACCTGAGTAATAGAGGGTCAAGTTTAGTTACAAATGCCTTCTGAAAGGAAAAATTATTAAATCTTGAAGTGTCTTTGAAATCCTACTACCTAAGAGAAATTCTCACAGGACAATTGTGGTATATTTGCTTCATATGGTTCCAGTAAAGTCTTGTAGAAAGGTCATGCTAGCCAAACACAAGAAAGCTAAGTCCTGACCAGGCCAGATTTAGGATCTCATAAAGGGAGGGGAATTCAGTGGCCACATGCGATAAATATATTCATTTTGAATCTTTTGGTTTGCAAGTAATAGAAATCCATTCAAAGTATTTCTGGAAAAGAGGAGACTTCATTGAAAAGCTGCGTTGCCTAGCCATAGAATGGCAAGAGGCAGCTTGACCTAAGGGGTGACTAACCTTGGAAGTTGATGCCCTCCTGGCTGTCCCTCTTCTATTTGTAGATCAGCCTCTTTCAGAGGTCAGCAATCTTCAAATCACATAAAGCTGCTACTAGAGAAGGACTTCTCTTCCCAGGGAAGAATTGAGATTGGCTCACCCTTGGACAAACCAACTTTGACAAGGAAGGTACGGTACTATGAACAGTTATTAAAAATTCAAGGGTAAGTGGAGAAAATAATAACTTTGGAAATAAAAGGGTGAGATTCCCAGAAAAGGGGATTAGTTTTGTGCAGCAGAGAAAGCTGGATGTGGGTAATGTACCTGAGAATGAATAGAAACATGATCAGTTATGCTCAAACCAAGAACGCTTGGCTAGAGGGCCTGAGGACAAGGAAGCAAAAGCAAGAATTAGAATGTGGGGAGAAGATCAAGACTAATATTTCCAATGGAGAAGAATCAGGCAGTATCCTGCTCAAGTGACTAGAAGAAAATCCTAGAAAATTACCAGGCAAGGAGGTCAAGAGCAACACAGACTCCTCTTTACAAATAGAGTTAAGGCCAGTGAGAGATTCTGGCTTTGAAATTCAGCAACTTGAGGACTCCCCAGAAACCACTACTGGTCTTCAAAGGACCATGACCTCAGGGCTGGTGGGGCCCTCTGCTGGGTCCTAAAAGTATTCTAGACCGTGGGATTACTGCCACTGCTCATCCACTTTTGTAACCATTTCTGGCTGAGAGTGCTAGAATTTCCTCATCAAGTCAAACCTAGGTCAGAATTTGTTTTGTTTTCAGCAAATTCATTGGTTCACTAATGCACGGTTCTTTTTTCTTTTCTCTTCTGAACTGGTGAAGTCTGAGGACAAACTAAAAGGCAAAGCAAAACAAAATATCTTGAGAACTATTTTGCAAATTTCCTCTCTTCTACTATTGAACCTTATTAAGCCTGATTTAAAACAAACAGACAAACCTTTTGTTTAAAAAAGGCAGCAAATACATGAGGCTGATTAAAAATTTATCTCTAGGCAAAGGACTTGAGCGGACATTTCTCCAAAGATGGTGTACAAACTGCCGACAAGCATGTGGGAAGATACTCAACATCACTGGCCATTAAGGAAATTCGAATCAAGACCATAATCAGGTATCCCTTCCAATCAGCCACCCATTGTGGTGGCTACTATCAAAAATACAGAAAACAAGTGTTGTTGAAGATGCAGAGAAATTGGAAACTGTGTCAGTGGGAATGTAAAATGGCACAGTTACTATGGAAAATAGTATAGTGGTTCCTGAAATAATTAAAAATAAGATTACCATTATGATCCAGCAATTATATTTGTGGGTAAATATCCAAAAGAACTGAAAGTAGAATCTTGAATAGATATGTGTACCCCCATGTTCATAGCGGCACTGGTCACAATAGCCAATGGGTGGAAATACCCCAAGAGGCTATCAGCAGATGAATGGATAAACAAAATGTAGTATATTATTTAGGTTCAAAAAGGAAGGGAATTCTTAGGTATGATACAACATGAATTAACCTTGTGGAGATCACGCTAAGTAAAATAAACCAGTCACAGAAAGACAAACACTGTGTGACTACACTTACATGAGGTAACTAGAGCAGTTAGATTCATAAACAGAAAGCAAAATGGTGGTTGCCAGGAGCTCGATGGGAAGGGGAGATTAGGGAAACTGGGAGTTGTTCAATGGCCATAGAATTTTGATTCTGCAAGATGAACAAGTTGTGGAGACTGAGTGCACAATGTGAACATACTTCACACTACTGAACTATAGTCTTAGAAATGGTTAAGATGGTAAATTTTACATTATATGATTTTTACCACAATAAATATACAAATTATGACCAGAATTTTTGATGTGAAAATATTTGGATTATTTGTCTAAATAAAAATATTACTACTATGAGTTATTTGATATAAAAATATTTTTTTTCTTTCCTATAATTTATACCCCTTTATATTGTATGATGTTTTCTTTTCAAAATTGCATTTGGGCAATTGCTGATAACTTTCTAATTATTGCATTAACTTTTTAAAAATTATAATGAGATGTTTATAAACATGACTGGCTTTAAAATTACATTTTCCCCTGTAATTCAACCCTGAGGAAATCAAGAATAATGTATTTTAAGCAGAGTTTAAATAAATCATAATTAATTATGTTTCAAGATACATCGACTAAGCT
This sequence comes from Crocuta crocuta, assembly GCF_008692635.1. Classification (NCBI taxonomy): domain Eukaryota; kingdom Metazoa; phylum Chordata; class Mammalia; order Carnivora; family Hyaenidae; genus Crocuta; species Crocuta crocuta. The sequence goes on along the minus strand of NW_027531015.1, from coordinate 2,918,036 downwards.
GGACCTTATAATTAGAGAGCTAATTGTGTTGAAAATGCACTTGCACCATTCCCCTACACTTGTGTAGTTATTTCTGTGCTCTAATTTAGATTGCAGTGTTTATTTGCCACTAGGCAACACCTGATAAAAATACTTAAGTAATGCAAGGACAATTATATATACCTATGAAGACCTGCAAAAAATAGTTTTATGTGAGAAGGATAATTATCTGCTTACAGTTTGGAATATTTTCTTTGATTTTCATGTGTATCTATTATAACCAAGCAATATAGCTCGCTCTTACTGCAGATCTAGACGCTAAACATTCTGGTTTGGAAACATTGAGGTCATGGTCAAGCCTTCACATATAACCTCTGTATGAATAGATATCAACTAGGTGGCAATCATTCTGCAGTTGAGAAGCTGAGACTTGAGAAGTTAGAATACTTAGCTTAATACCACATAGTCTTAAGAGGTGTCGACAGCCACATCTTACAGAGGGGTGGAATTTAATACCAGACCTGAAACAGAGCAAGTAGGTCTACCAGGAGGTGGCTTCGTGCCTCTGATTTTTATTCCATGACAACAGAAGTCCTTTAACTTTCTTGAATTCCAGTTCCTTCAAGCATTAAGTAGAGCCAACCAACACCTGCTCCTTGTGCTCTTCTAAGAACACTAAAACAACACAAACAAAGCAAACAAAACCCTTCTATGTATTTCCTCAGAAGAAAACAAGTTGTTTCAGGAATATTTAGGATTCCTTTTTATAAGCTCAGAGGCAATGATCTTCTGAGGAGGGGAGTACTTTCAGTGGAGTGGCAAGAATTGGTTCTTTTACAGTGTATTACCAACAAGCAGGTTGCTCAAAAATGACATTTAAACTTTCTTCAGAACACATGTGCAAACTGAATTTTCGATATTCTTTTCTGGAAAGCAGAATCTCTCATAACTGTTCGCACATCTTTAATACAAATGCGCTTATACCAAGTAAAGCAGTACGGAAAAATATGATATATAAAAACACAAATAAAGTGTATATACATGTATATATATTTTTTACATACTATATATTTTAAGAGATTAGCCATGAAATTAAGATGAGTCAGTTCTCTTTTTTGTTAAATATAGAACCACACTACGAAGCAAGAATTACATTTCTGTGATAAACCTTTCATATACTGAAGTGCCATTATTACTTCTGCTGCCTAAATGTCCTCTAGCATCTCTATGAAATTATTAATTCTGAACAGACTGGTAACTTTGAATGTCATACTTTAAAAAAACACAAACATTAGGCCAATAAAATAGCCTAATGGATATTTTCTAAATCCTTTGGAATTGCAACAATTTGGACAAAAGATATAGATCTTAAAATGTATCTGTATATTAGATTACAAAAGTGAATGAGCCACTCATTGTTTAGACTTCTTTTTTTTTTTTTCTGCTTTCCTAACAGTGAGAAGGCTAGGGATTACCTTTAGATATAATTACCATTAGAATACTTATAAAACTATGTTCATCTGTAATTATTTATGTTTCCCTATTGAAAATAATCTAGATCGAAACATGTTAGTAATAAAAATGTCACTTATGTGATTGTTTATGAAGTTCTTACTGGAAAAAAAATGTGGACAGTACATTTTTTTTTCCTTTTGCCTCTTCCCTGAAATCTTTTCTTATTCTCACCCAGTTCTATTTCTTCACCTCTCAAGTTTGTTGTTAGGTATGTGGAAGAACAATGGAGTCAAAACCCTTCTCTGGTCACCCTGGGTCCATCCTGCTGTGAGGTTTTCATCAGTGATCACAAGGATGAGAAACAAACAGCAGGATTTGATCAAGGACACAAGAGTCTAGTCATGGAGCAAAAGCCTCCAGACAAGTACTTCTGTGTCCATAATTTTATCTCTTGGCCACTGGCTTGTCACCATCTGCATGGTGACACTGCATTCCCCATCATTCTAATCCTCAGAACTGAGGGAGATCTGATGTCTCTTACGCCAAATTTGTGAAGCTTTATTTCAAAAAACATCATCAAAGTAGATGTATATTTGGATAAAATTTGATTATAATATTTTGAGATTTTACAAAATGTGAGCCTTCATACTGTGGCAGGAGTAGAGTGATTTAAAGATTTGATGACTAACTCACCGCAACTTATTGAAGCTGCCAAATAGTATCTGGGTCACTTTTATTTTTTTTAGGCTCACTGCTGACTATAAGAAGGAGAGTTTGGAATAGTTTTTCTGTGGTGCAAAAAGATTTAGCCTTTGAGGGACAAGTGATATATATCATGCTTAGAAAACATATCTCATTTCATTGACATTCATAAAATATATATTTAATATAACATGTATTTGTTGAAAACCTGATACATCTGTGATATCATTACATATATATATGCCATTTGCTATACAAGATAATGTAATTTTCAGTTTACACTTAGTGTGATATACACTCACAGGGTATTGAGTTAACATGATTGCAATGTAATTGCATACTGCCTTTTCCAAAAAAGTACATAAATACTTTCTAAATGAGTGGAATGACAGTGGCCCATGAAGAAAGAAAAAGAACATCACAGGATAGAGTAGTTTCTCTTTGGAAGTTCCAGATTTTGAAGGGCATGTGGGCCATGTTCTCAACTACCATCTAATCACGTTTTCTCTTGCTCTCTTTACTCTGGTCAAATGGCTTTCTTCCCCTTCACATCTGAGATTCTTTTTTCTCCTTGATTCTCTGAGTTAGAGAATCTATTCTCTAATAGCTAGCTGCTATTTCTATTTCACAGCTAGCTCAATCATCACTTCCTGAAGGAATGCCTTCCTTACTTTCATTCACAATGAAAATATAATATGGCAAATGTTTGTTGTCTTTTGTCTGTTATCTATGAATGCATAACAAACCACCTCAAAGTTGCATGATCTAAAACTACAATGTAGCATTATCTCTCAATGGTTGTGTGGTTGCCTGGGCTCAATGTGGCAGGTATCTCTTGGAGTCTCTTATACCATCTGAAGGTTTGATGGATAGATATCCAAGATGGCTTCTTTGCTTATATGTTTGGAGCCCCTGTCCTCCTTGGCCTTTTGGTCTCTCCTTATGATGTTTTATCCCCCAAGGCATCTCTAGGTAGCTGAGACATCACAGGAAAAGGGTGTCATTTCTTGCAGCAACTGGCTTCTGAGAAGCAAGAAGCAGAAGCTGTCATGCCAGTTAAAGTTTGCCCCCAGAAGAGAAGTGACGTCACTTCTGTGACATTCTATTAGTCAAAGCAGTCCCAGGATTTAAAGGGTACAGGGATGCACTCTTCTTCTCCATGGATATGTAGAGAAGTCCCATTACAGGAGAGCATAGAGGACAGGAGTTCTTGTTACAGTCACCTATGGACAATATAATGCGATATACATATGCATATGCATTGGCCACGTAAATTACGTAAATTTTAGATTGAAGAGTAACGTATACATGCATGCTGCTTGGAAAGAAGGGGAATGATGAAAGATCGCAGGAAGCTCTGGTGAAAATGTGAGAGCAAAGTGGATTTTACCATCTGGTTATTACAGAACAAAAAGTCAGAACAAAGAGAGTCAGGAATGAATTAAAGGCTAATAAAAGTGTCTTTGAGAAAGACCTAAAAATAGGAGGAAATAAGGGATTAAAAAAAAACCAGGTTCTTGAGCACCAGCACTTGGTGGCACTCACAGAAGTAGTGAAGGAAGCAATGCGTTATCCAAACCCAAGTAGAGAACCTATTTCTCTAGCCCCTAATGTGGCCAAGCCATAAATACAGTCCGGGGCTGGAAGACAGACTACAGGGCCAGCAAGCAAGAACAACTGTTCTTCCCATAGAGAGGCTTATGGACTGAAAGCATTGCTCCCCCAGGTTGAAGGGGAGCTAGTTAAAGGCTTTAGTCATCTGTCTTCATTTAAAATGTCCTGTCACGGGTATAGTTCGGATTTTTATAACAAGTCTTCCTTTCAGCCTGAAACTCAGATGTTTAAGAAATAAATTTTTGAAGTATTTTCCCCAACTGGTATGTCTAACACAAACTCAAATTACACTAGGTGGTCATCCTTCCACCCACCCCCAAAAATTACCCACACTCTCTTTTCTCGGTTGTATCCGTAATAATTCAAGGAGCTTACAGAGTGCGAAATGACCAAGGATGACATCTGTTCTGGCTAGCTGCCCTCTCCTGACCTGGCATCTTCTGCAGCAGCCTTGTTCAGTCTGGTTGGTGTGTGTTTGCCCGTGCAGGTTGCTTCTGTAACACCAGAATCTCAGCCAGAGGCTCCATGGGTCATGTTCGGACTCAAGTTTAAGCTTGGGTCCCTCTAGGGTACACAGGAATCACGCCATGATTCTTGTCTATATGGAGAGCACAGAAACTCTCTGAGGCTTCATATACCTTGTCACCTCTTCCTGATTACTAGCGAAAAAGGAAACCATCTACTCCCAGTGTAAAGAAATTGCAAGAGGATCTCTGGACATATTTGAGTCCAGTCCTACTCTGAGAACTTTTTTATCTCCACCAGGAAAAATGAGACAAAGTTTCCTTCTACACTTTTTTCTCACAAAATATCTGGAGTTCTCTGTCCCTCAAGACAGAAGTCCCTCAAGATTTTCTTTAACAGAGCATGGATATCTCTACCCCAGACCACACTATATCTACTCAAGCCCACAACTCTTTTTCTCTTGTTTCTTTACACTAGTTTTTTGGAGTTGGTTTTCGTCATGGGGTCAGGAAAGATGAGAGAGAAGGGGTCAAAAGCAGTGAGATTTCACTTGCATAATCTAGTATGTTTTCACCTTGGGTTTCCCTTATTGGCTAGATCTGACCCATGAAAATGCAGGCTTTTGATCCTCAGCAGGCTGTTCTTTGATTTCTTTGAATACATTTCTTCCACCAGTCGATAGATGCTCTATAATTTAGCTTCCTTAATGCCAGAGGGTCACAGGGTAGCATAAAATATAAAGGATACATGTTGATTAATACTTGAAGATATTATTCCACCACAGCACTGAATTCCCCAACCTCTGGGTTACCCAAATTTTTGCTTTGATACAATAAATAGGACAGGGAAAATATTAGCTTGAATTGTATGAAATTGGTACTAGTTGACGACTGTAACCAGAATGGCAGAAAAAGATTGCAACACAGAAGCATGGGGTCTAATGAATTTTTTGCTCAGGGTCTGGCCCATGCATCATCTGCTTCAGGATTAAATGCAGTAGATGTAGTGGGAAGTAATAAAGGTATTAAAGTGGTGTTAACTGCACCTTACTCCAGGTATTCTAATCAGAAACTCTAGAGGTGAGGTTAGTGATTTTGCATATAACCAGCATGCCAAATGACTGGTTATTTGGTACACATACCAACCCCTCCTTGGGAGTTTTCATTTTCATGGTGCCAGAGAATAAGCAACCTGACCCAGCAGCAGGTAATAGACCTTTTTCATGGAGCCATCCTTCTGTTTCATTGGCCTCAGCCATGGTGGACTTACATCACGCTATCACATATGCTAACTAAACACTTAATCTATATTTTTATCTCACTGTTTAATGAGTGACTCACTTGCAGAAAAGAGAAAACTATTCTTCCTTAGTAAGACATATTTTACTCCAAAGCAATACACAGCAGAATCAAATAAAGAGAAACTCAAAACAGTTTCCTTAACCATTGTTTGTTTAAATACATGGGGATTGGGTCTATATTGAGCAAAGAAAAACAAAACCTGGAAGTTGTAAGTTGCATTTATGTAGAATAAAACTGGGATGAAATTTTTCCTCCTGGAGCTGAAATTACTTATATGACATAAAGTGAAAGATGTAACAATTGATAAAAAGATTTGAATTCACATTACACATGCCATGTGATAAATTAGGCCTTTAAGATGTGGGCTGTTAACCCAGCAGTTTATATTAAAATTTTAAAATGTAGAAAAATAACTAAAGGAAAATTTCAGAAACTTAACTACTTATTGTAAGATGTAAGTTGGGAGCTATATTTACTTGAATTGAATTATGAGCAAGAGGGAAAACCAACACAGTACCTGGAACAGCAAACCAAGGTGCTACGTAAGTTGGTTACAAATCAGCAAACAAAAAAATGCTGAAGAAATTGGAACTTACAATTAAAATAATGTTGGCAAAAGAAACTGTCATTTTTTTCATGGATTGGTTATTTAACCACTGTCTTTAATGCAGTATGTGGTCTCAAAAGAAAAGTTAACCAAGTTTATGTGTGTCATTTAAGAATTTTAGTTCAAGTGCAGTCAATCCTGATTAACTTTAACCCATCTAACTAAAACCTTTAATTAGTGATTTTTTTTCCTCAAAAAGATGGAAAAAAATGAGGTACCACACACAAAAAAAACAGCTTTTTTCAAAGGTTTACTTTAAAAACTTCCACCAAAAACTCCCAGAGAATTTTTCAACGTCAGTGTCTGTTTAGAAAAACTTTTCCAATCCATTGTTTTCTTTATTATATAATAATGCTGTATACATGCCCTGAATAAGAATACCAGACTCTCAAAAAACAGTCCACATTTTTCAATATAATATACTTCCTAAGACAATAAAGTAAGCTAATTTTCATTATAAAAAAGGATAAAGAAAATTTCAGGAATTCTCTTATTTGCAGTTAATGAGAATGCTGAATTAATCTAGAATCATCTGTTTACTGAACTTTTTCAGTTATCAAACTTGAATTTAATAGCTGGGACACTTCATTGATAGCTGTCAGGTAGGAGCCAAACAGTACAATGAACGATGATCCAGACAACAGACGCTTAAATTGTCAGCAACTTCCGACGCTGAGGCATTGAAACAGTTCATGTGTATTCTGCTCAAACCAAAGTTTAGAAAGGGAGAAGGAATAAAGGAGTCAATATTAATAAAATGTGTAGACAAAAAGAAGCTGAAAAGGAGACAACGCAGACGAGAAAGTGAATATATGCTCTCAGAAATTGCCTTGGGTCCCATTCAGTGGTATCTGTTCAGACAGAAGCTTCACATACTTCAAAACATACTGGTCCATAGTGAAAAGTTGTAATTTTAAGACTATCTATAATTCTATGTATCTTTATAATACAGTGACTTACCTGACCAAATGTTTCATTAAATAATTTAATACATCACTACTTGTGTTATAAACATGCCGGGCAAACTACACTGTGATGTATCGTTGGTGATATGAAGTAAGAGAGGATGGGCAACTGTCAGAATTTTAAACATAGTTTATGCTGTGAGCTATGACAATAATGTTAAACAAAATAGATGTCTCTTCTTTGCTTCTAATAAAATTGATTTATATGGCTTCTGTGTAGGTCACTGAAATGTATAAATAAGATTACCTTCTTCTAAACAACTTGTCTTTATTGTTTGTATAAATGAGACAAATATTTCTGTACTATTAATAAAAATTCCTGGAACTCAATTTCAATTTAGTAAGCAACTGCTACCTTCAAAACCCTGCAGCATGTGTGTTAAAAATCTAAAACGATAAAACTCCTTTTCATGTCCCGCAAGAGCTCTTAGACCATTCAACAAAACAGGCCACTCACATTGAAGACAGAATATGGCAAGCAAGAAACATAAAATAAATGATACTAGAATTTGAGGAAGGGAGACATTAATCAGATGAGTGGCTGCTAGGGTTGGAGTTGAGAGGTGGAGGAGGATCCAACAGATGGAAGTGATAAAAAAGGACATGTCATTTTAGAGTAACAGCTGTGGCTGAATTACAGAGTGCTACATCTGGTAAGGTAAGCAAGATTCAAAAAATGGAACTTTTGATTGCCATGAGTTCTCATGATCAGATTGTATAAACAGGAGAATTTAGTAAGGTTGCTAAATATGAGATATTATTAGATATTTAGACAGAGAGGCCATGAGGTAATTAGATATATACCTATGAAATTGGTACATGCCAGAGGTATAAAAATTTGGGAATCTTTATAATATAGATAGTGTTTATGGTCACCATCTGAAACATGAGATCACTTAGGAAGGGGGGAATATTTTGATAAGAAAAGAGACTCAAGGAATGAGCCATGTTGCTCTCAGAGGTTAGAAAGCTAAAAAGGAAGCAGCAAATGAGAACATTCATCTGAGTATGTTGTTGTGAAAGCCAATGAAGAAAGTGTGAAGCATGATCAACATGTCAAGTATTGATGACAAGGCAAGAAAACATGAGTGAAGCTATTGGACTTAGCGACTTGCAGATCATTGGTGAACCTGAAACAAAATGTGTCCATGAAATGGCACCAGGAACAAAATCTGATTTAGAGTAAAAGGGGGCAAAGAAATTGTAGAGACAGGGAAAAGAAAACCCTTGAAGGGTTATATCATTTAATAATAATAATAATAATAATAAGAAGAAGAAGAAGAAGAAGAAGAAGAAGAAAACAGAGAGAAAACCAGCCTCCTTGATGGTGATCTACCTTAGTTATCACACTATGTAAGATAAGTAAAATACTTATAAATTGTATATACTCGTGTCTTTGATTAGGCATAATGGAAAGACTTATGTTCTAGATAGAATGATTTAAAATTAGAAAATGTAACTTTCTTTTTTTAAATTTGTTTCAATGTTTTATTATTATTATTTCTTAGAGAGAGAGACAGTGTGAACAGGGGAGGGTCAGAGAGAGAAGGAGACACAGAATCTGAAGACAGGTCCCAGGTNCTTCTGCCCATTTCTTCACTGGGTTGTTTGTGTTTCGGGCGTGTAGTTTGATGAGTTCCTTATATATTCTGGATATTAACCCTTTATCTGTTATGTCATTTGCAACTATCTTTTCCCATTCCGTTGGTTGCCTATTAATTTTCTGGGTTGTTTCCTTGGCTGTGCAGAAGCTAAAATAATTTTTATTTTAAAAGACAGAGAGGGGGAGACACAGAATCCAAAGTAGGCTCCAGGCTCTGAGCTGTTAGCACAGGGCCCAATGTGGGGCTCGACTCACAAATTTTGAGGTCATGATCTAAGCCAAAGTCTTATGCTTAACTGACTGAGCCACCCAGGTGCCCCTTTAAGGAACTATTAATTGGAATCCCAATAATATGTGTTTGGCGTATATGTGGGTAAAATAGATAAAACAATCTTAAAATTTACCCGGAGAACAGATACCAAAGTTTAGCTGAGAACATTTTGAGAAACAATAACATAGAAAGACATGTTTTCCTGGACTTAGAACATACAAGAAAACAACTATAAATGAACCAATATGGTATTCACACGATAGTAGACAAATGGCTTAGTAAAATGTAATACAAAGGTCAATATTAGATCCAAAGATGCATGAGAATTTGATGTGGCAGTTAAATTCATTGGGAAAGGATTTGTTATTTTATAATGAGTGCTTGCAAAAGTAAATTTCCATCTGGATGAAAAGAATATTAGCCTTTACCTTACAAGAAATGAAGATAAATTTCAGAGGAATTAAAGTGGTAAGGGTAAAATTAACAAAACAGAAGTTTTGTGTGGAGATCTAGGAAGCTACAGGTTCAACCTAGAGATGATGTTGAACTTCTTAAGCAAGACTAAAAATCCAGAGGCTATTAAATCAAGAAAAAACATAGACATATCTGATCACACAGAAAGACCTTAGGATACGGTTAAACGATATGATGGACTGTGCACTCTAAGGGGAAGAAGGAAGAGTGTGGAGAGTAGGAAGAGGGATGAAAAAGCTGGAGGACTCAGTCCTCCTGTGATGCTCATGCTGGGCGTGGTTGGAAAAGCAACTAAAAGCAGAGGAAGGTGGAGTCTGGGTGGCTAGTTTGAGCCAGGGATGTGGAGAGTGGAGCAATTAGAGGCGATGATAAGATCCAGATAGGATCATATTATGCACCTCAGGAAGCTGGGAAGAGTGAAGAATGATGAATGAGACCACTTCAAAACCACCTTATATCAATCTATTCTTAAGATACACAAAAGTGCTTGCTTGGGCTTACCCGAGCCTCCTCCACATCCACATATCCAGAGCTGATTATGAGATGGACCAGCCTGAGAGCTCCCCAGGCCTCAATCTATAAAAGTTGCTAAATCATTGTTGGAATACTAATCATTGCTGGAAATGTAAGAGTGTTAAGGATTCTTATTCACCATAGCTGTTCTCAGGGAGACTGACATGGAGAGAGGTCTCACCAGCCTTCTTTCCCCTCAAAGGCTATGATCTAGTAATCATCTGTTGGGTGTTGGGTGTAGGGTGTATTTACTTGCAGGCCATCATTTTGCTGAATGGGGTGTCCAAATTTGAAGCCAAGACTTCTCAGAAAAATAGAGGAGAGGTTGATTCCTTTCTACTTTTACTACTTTAGATGTTTAAAACTATTAGTTTGGGGGCACGTGGTTGGCTCACTCAGCTAAGCACCCACCTTCGGCTCAGGTCATGATCTCATAGTTTGTGGGTTCAAGCCCCATGTCAGGCTCTGTGCTGATAGCTCAGAGTTTGTGCTCTCTCTCTCAAAAATAAATAAACATTTAAAAATATAAAAAAATAAAATTGTTAGTTTGTAGGATCACTAAATAATTCTGTTCCCATAGCCTGGACAGCATATATTTTCTCCAACTATGTTCCTGAATTTCATCTTCTATCTCTCAGTCACTCTCTATGAAGAATATTTGCATTGAGTTCCCAGTGAGGACAAGAAAAACCTAATAATATCATGAGACACAGTTTATCAAGGCTTTAGAGAAAGTGAGAAATATGGAACCACTCTGGAAGTTATCTCTGTCATCCCTTTAGGGCAGATAAAGAATGTAAATTTACCAAGTACAGATCTTCTTGGACTTACGTCCCAATAAACTCCTAATAAGTTGAAAATATCATGTTGAAAATGTGCTTAACACATCTAACCTATTAAACATCATAGCTTAACCCAGCCTCCATTAAACATGCTGAGAATACTTAGACTAGCCCACAATCTATCAAAATCATCTAACAGTATGCCTATTTTGTAATGAAGTGTTGACTAGCATGTAATTTATAAAATACTGTCCCAAAACTGAAATAGTTGTATGGGCACAGAACTGTTATGGGTGTACCTGTTGTTCACCCTCGGAATCGCTATTCCTGCTCAGCATCACGACAGAGCATCCTACCACCGATCGCTAACCTAAGAAAGTATCCAAATTCTAAATTTGAAGTAAACGTTTCTACTGAATCCATATCACTTTTGCACTATTGTAAAGTATGAAAAATCATAAGCTGAACCATTGTAAGCTGGAGACTGTCTGTAGGGCTTTATCAACAATCTCCAGAGGCCACAAAGTGAATCAGTGCCGGCTGTCAGTGATAAACATGGTTTATAAGCATGGGTGTCTGCCAGTAACGTGCAGACTGTGGTAGGAGAGGAGCATCTCTGTGTTTAATCCTCTGTACCTCTCATTTCCTACGGTGGAACGGATGGCATCACCTTTCAGACTGATGTGCAACACCATTCTAATTTCTTTTCCACGCTTGGGTCTTTCGTACTTAGCTTTTTTTTCTTTTTCATGTTTGACTCTTTCACATTCTGGATTTGTTTGTTTACTGTCAGCCTGTCTGTATATGACGCTTCTCTAATCATCTTATCACATCCTTGTTTAAGCAACAGACCCACAGCATACTGTTTGGGTTGTGCCATGAAAATATATCTCTGTTTTCTTTTGAAGCATCTGTGATTATTGTGGAGAGATGTGGGCGTGGAGTAAAAATAAAACAGGTTTGAAGCTCAGTTTCTAAACTTAACATCTATATGAATGTGGGACATTTTCTTGATTTGTTTTAGGCCTTATTTATCACTTATTGAAGAAATTAACCATTTGAAAATGCCCACAATGTAGAAATGCTCCTTAAACTATTTTTACAAATTTTCCATTTTAGACAATGACTCTTTAGAAAATTTAATTGCTTTACCCATTTTATGCGATATTAGATACATTGTGTATACATAATGACCAGAATTTCCCCAATCCACTAATAGAGTTTGAGATGACATGACCAAATAGGGACAAGGTCTCATCAGGTACTTTAGGGAAAAGACAAAATACTTCTTTTGGTGTCCATGTGAGGTATATGATTTCGTTACTCTTACATAGGAAATATCTAGTTTCCTGAGAAACAAAGTAGAAGCTCTTATTTTTCCAATATGCTTTTTAAATTATTTTTTTAGTTTATTTATTTATTTATTCATTTATCTATTTACTTTTGAGAGAAGGAGAAAGAGAGAGCGCAAACAGAGGAGAAACAGGGAGAGTGGGAGAGAGAGAACCCCACATAGGCTCCACACCGTCAGCACAGAATCCGAAGCAGGGCTCAAACTCATGAACCGTGAGATCATGACCTGAGGTGATCTTAACCAACTAAGATACTCAGGTGCCTCATTTTTAAAAATTCTGATAAGCATGTCACATGGCATATTCTGTCAACATCTTGATGTTGGAGAGTAATTCTATACTGAGGTGAACACAATCTCAGGTATAGAAAAGAATGCAGGAATTTGTGATAATCTTATGTATTTATTTATTCATTCTCCCTGAATAAAAATCCCCATCAGACAAAATGTGTGTGCCTGGAGTGTGTGTGCGTGCATGTGTGCGTGTGTGTGTGTGTGTGTGTTGGGATGCTAATAAAGCAAAGAGAAGAGGTAAAAAGAAAGCATAAGAGTTATTCCTTCTGTTATGAGATTATGCCTAACAAAAGCACAAAGAGAACAAGAACAATTCAGCGTGATGTATCCAAAATGACAAAATAACATCATCCAGACAGCCGATTTATGTTGTAGCAGTGAACATTTTATGAGTGATCTAGGTCTTGTGGAATGAGTCAGCACACTTTTTTAGAGAAAACAAATATTGGCTGAAGCTTTAAAAGGGGGGATGATCGAAGTCGAGAGAGACAAAAAGAGAAGACTTTCCAGATAGGAGTTTCAGGAAAAGACCGAGTGCTATTAACTTAGATTTGTCTGCAGGAAAAGGGAAGTGATGGGGGGTGGGGGGGGGGATGGCATGGGAGGGACATGATTGGAGAGTTCAAGGAGGTACAGTCAGTGGAGAAACTTTCACGGTGTGTTCCCTACCCAAGCAGAGGCAATATTTCTGCATCTTGTGAAGCTCCTGCAGAGATCTCAGAGAACACCATCTGCGCTCAGCCGTAGGGTAACTATGCTGAGTGACTCTACCCACTTGCCCAGTGCAAGTGCTAACAAATACAAGGCTGTTCTGTGTGTCAGACCACACAAGGTAGCATGAGTAGTGTCAATATTTTTTTTTGAAAGGGAGAAACAAATCTGAGAAGCCTGTCATAATCTCCTAGTCCAATGGATTCACCGACATATTTTTAAAGAAGAGTGTGCCAATTTGTGTCCCTTGCATCTACAGAATATTTTCTTTTCTTGGCAATTAAGTTTGCTATTAGAAAAACAGATCTATAGCCTATGGAAAATTTTGGAATAATCTGCACTGATGCTTATGAAAGTTTCCTTTCTCTCAGACCATCTGCTTTCCCTTAGCATTTTTCTTCAGGCAACGTGCTTTCTCTGGGAAATATTGCTCCATAGCCAAAGACCTTATATGTGCCAAGCTATCCACCAAACCTACTACTTCTCTTCCTTTTCTTTTTCTCTTGTCTTGTCTTGTCTTGTCTTGTCTTGTCTTGCCTTGTCTTCTCTCTTCTCTTCTCTTTTCTTTTCTTCTTTCTTTTCTTCCCCAGGCAACTTATTCTTGTTCATTTTAGTGCCTCCCTTTCCCCCTCTTCTTCTTCCCCTCCTGTCATCTCCCTTTCCTTTCCCTTCCTTTCTTCCTTCCTTCCTTTTACGTTTTGAATTATCGAGTCTTGCATTTGTGCATTTTTCTGTTACAGGCATGGCTCTGGTAGGAAAGAGAAGACTGACTATGGGTTTATAAATTCTTGGTCCTCTTGGATGAAACTTTTTTTGAATATCAGATTTAATGTATACTTTCACTTTACTGACTGCCTTCTGTGTTAGTCAGAGTCTCCAAGAAACAAAGTCAACAGGAGCTATGTATCTCTCCCCCATCTATCTACCATTTATCTATCTAAGAGATTGACTATGAGAAACTGGCTCATGCATTTATGGAGGTTGGGAATTCCCACAATTTGATGTGTATAAGCTGAAGATCCAGGAAAGTTGTTGTGTAGTTCCAATCCAGGTCTGAAGACTTGCGAACAGGGGAGCTGATGTTTTCAGTCTCAATCCTAGGGCAGGAGAAGACAAAGAATGATGTCTCAACTCAAGCACAATGGCATAGAGACACATTCCCCTTCATCTGCTCTTCATTCTACTTAGGCCCTCAATAGATTAGATGAGGCCCATGCACACTGAGGAGGGCAATCCACTTTATACAGTACACCAATTCACATGGTAATCTTATCAGGAAACACCCTCACCAACACACCGGAAATAATGTTTAGTCAAATATCTGGGCACTCTGTGACCCAGTCAAGTCAACCCATAAAATTAACCATCATACCTTCCTACTTCTGGACCAGTCCCACCCAAATCCTGTATCCTGACTTGGTTCCTGAAATTTCAACTCAATATATTATAGATCACCAATTTGCTTAGGTTAAGAATCTAATGGATATGGAAAATACTGTATGACCCATGTACATTTCAGTGGCGCCATCATTTCCTATTTTCTAGATATACTCCAAATACTCATGAACTTAAAGATTTATTGATTTTGAGCAGCCAGATTATAGTCGATTGACTCATATTAAACTCATATAAACATTTAGATTTCTTTTCCAATATAGGTCACTTTTTTTTATGTATTGCACACAACTTTTTATTTATTTATTTTTTTGGTGATTTTGTTTTAAGTAATCTCTATACCCAACATGAGCCTCAAACTTACAGCCCCTAGATCAAGAATCACATGCTTCATTGACTGAGCTAGACAGGTGCCCCTGGACATAACTTTTTGAAAACAATAATTCATATTGAGGATCCTCAATATGATGAGGATCCTCAATAATCCTATTGAGGATGTTAGAGAATATTTAGTTGACCTTATTTAATACTATCATCCTATTGTTTAGAACTGAAAACCTAAGTGAACTAAGATCATGCCCTGTTACTGATGCAACCAGGGCTGAGCCCAAATTTCCTAACTCAATATGCTTTATAGACTATGATGCAAGCTTTGAGTGTTGCTTCTACTTTTTTTCTCAGCCTGTGCTTTCAGAGAGAGCTATTACCTCCCATAAGAAGCATCCTGGAGTTGTGGTTACAAGCATGTTTTGTGGAGTCTAATCAAACAGGATTCTGCCCTCAACCTTACTACTAACTGGTTATATGGGGTTGGGTACCATAGTTAATCTAGCTGAGATTGTTTTCCCACACTTAATGCAACATAATAAGAAGTCTAATAAGAGATCAACTAAAGTAAGGTATAGCACCAGGCATGGAGGGGGCAATAAAAACGTCAGCCATTATTACATGCATCATCTCTTAGTGTGGTGAGAATTTCAGCTACAAAATTCTCTAAATTTTATTGAATAAGATAAAGCAAAGGGCCTATCATTATAGTTTGAACATTCCTTCCTTCTTAGCATAGAATGATTTAACCAACACTTTTCGGACACTTTTTGAAATGTGACTATACCTAGCTATCCTGATACATACTTAAGATTTTTTTCATAATGATACCATTAGCTACTTTATCAATTCATATTTTAGCTTACTTTTATTTAAATGACATATAGTACTTGGCACTAAGACTTAATTTTCTGAATATTAACAGAATCTAGACCTGTATATGGCACAACAAAAAAGTCCAAAATTCATTACTGTTCTTAAAAAGTTAAATTATATTCTAACATGTAAACTATTAAAAAATACAGAAAATAATTTCAATAGATACTTATTCCATTTAGTCCATATTTCATATTTATTCTATTTTCCATTTTTCCCATTTATTCCATTTTTTTCATTTTTATTTCAGTAAGTATTTTGGGATATTCTATTTAGATTTTTGTATACACCTACAACTATGGAATTCACATAACTATATTCTTTGTCAACAGTCCCTTATGGAGGAAGTACTTATTATGGAATTAGAATTTTTCTAGCCTTTATGTATAAAACAAGATATTATATTGTGATGTTTAAAAAGTACTTTATTGAGATATGATTGACATACAAAAGGCTATGAATATTTAACGGATACAACTTGATGACTCTGGAGTTTCTACTTCTTAATTGTCTTTTGAAGCAGTCTGCTAATGCTTCTAAAACAAATGGTGAAGAAGACCTGGCATGTTTTTAATCTTTTAAAAAAGTTTATTTATTTATTTATTTTGAGAGAAAGAGAAAGATTTCTGGGGAGGGCAGAGAAAGAAGGAGAGAGAGAATCCTAAGCGGGATACATGCTGTTTAGAACAGAGCCCCATGCAGGGCTCGACTTTACAAACCGTGAGATCATGACCTGAGCCAAAACTAAGAACCAGACACTTAACCGACTGAGCCACCCAGGCTTCATGAGTCTCGTATATTTTTATATCTCTTTACTGAAGATGCTGATAAGTAGAGTCAGACCATATCTTTTCAAAGACTTTGAAACAACTTTAGGATGTACATTAATTTTTAAATTTATATTTCTTTGTTTTTAAGCAGTTGCATATGAGTCTGGAATAGAAAACACCACTGGCAGCGGTGCATGTCAGGCACTGTTCTAGATACAGATACAACAGGACACAAAACAAAGTGTCTGCCTCATGGAGCTTACATTCTAGTGGAAACACGGTCATAAACGAATCAGTCAGCAGAGTGATATGTAGCATGCTCTACGATGATATCTGCTCTAAACAAAAGTGAAAAGGCTGAGGGGAGTACGGTGTCTTGGGTAGGGACTTACATCCTTATTTAGCACAATATGGAAAGACATCTCATGGTTTGAGACATAAATAACTGGAAGAACATCATGCTAGTCAGAAGGGAAAGTGTGCAAAAGCACTGAGATAGAAGTATGCTTGATGTATTTGACATACAACAAGAAGTTTTTCTTGGTTGTAGCAGAAATATTTAGAGGAAAGAAAGAGGGACAAAGCCAGAGAGTTAATGGGACAGTGTGGGTTGAAGTGGTGGTAACAGATCATGTGGGGTCTTAGAGGCCCAAGCGAGGTCTTGACCATTTACTCTTATTCAGATGGTTTTGAGCCAAGGAGGGATCTGATTCATGTTTTACAAGTCTAGCTCTCATTATTGGGCTAAAACATAGACTGAAGCACTGACACCAGTTAGAGGCTTAATTAACAATCCAGGTGAGAGATGATGGTGGCTAGCAGTAGAGGTTTTTGAGAAGGGGCTGGATTTTGATGTGCTGATTCTGTATGCAATGTGGAACAACAGACCCACTTATAACGAGGCTAATTATTATCAGCAAAAAAGCAAATTTCCTAGGTGTCAGACAGTCCTATGAACATTTCTGCTGGAAAGCTTCTACAAGTATTTATTTACCAAATGTTAATTCAATATTATGCAACTTGATGAAATATATAATAAAGTGTGAGCTCACTGATTATTTAAGCAGACATGTAACTAGTCAGAAGCAGAACATCAGGAGGACATGGAGCAAACTCATGGTCACTCATTTGCACAACCCGCAGTTACTCAGGGGCACACGTTCACGCTCTATAGGGTCATGTGACCCTACTGTTCCTAAAATAAGCTCAAGGCAATTACTGTATGGAAAAAATCATTTGCATTTCATCAACTGGGCCTGTTTTAGAAGGGACAAACGTGTAGACAATGTCATGTCATTAACAGTTACTTCTGAATAATGAATCGCTCTTGAAATGGTTGTTTGCCGCGGATGTGCCACAGACATAGAGTTAACAAGCCAGAATCTTATATGGCTGTTATTGCTGGTTGTTACTTAACGTTTGTTATCCCCTTCTCTGGTTTTAGAACTGATTTTTAGCTAAGCGCAGGACTGTCTAGAACAAATAATACATTTTCCACCATCATCCATCCACAGATAGATATCAACATACGACAGTTGTTTCATATGGAATGTAAACAGAATTTGTGGGCAAATTCTAGGAAGTGCCCTAAAATGAAAGAGGCATGCCTTTGTCTCTTTTCCTTTTCTGCTGGCTGTTATAAAATGTGATTACCGGGGCTTGAGTAACTCTCTTGGACCAGGAAATGGAAACCATTTAAGAATAAGAAGCAACAAGATTTAAAGTGCCTTATGTCCTGGTAGTGGTGGGTCAGGAATGCTTACACCCAAAACAAACATCTATCTTGTTTAAGCTGCTGCTAGTTTGTGCTTTCTGTCTCTCACAGCTGACTCTAATATCACATAATACAGGTAGAAATAAATAGAACATTTTAACAGAGAACTAAAATTTGGATTAATGTTAGGACTGTTTTTAAAATACTTGACATTGACCTTGATTTATTCAGTGAAATATTAAAATATTCAAATTATGTTAATTTATTCTGTAAAATAAAAATTTCAACTCAATGTACATCAATTATAAAATCTTTAGTGCAAGTTAAAAAAGAAGCATAATACAAAGATTATTATTAAAACTGGAGGCTGATTCAGCATTCATGACCCCAGAAAAGTTTTTAACTAGTCATGGTTGGCCGTTTTCAATAAAACATCCTAGTGACTAACGGGTTCTGGGCTCTATGTGGTGAATTCCAGTTAGGTAATTATTATGTTCTCAAGTGAATGTGTATCTAAAGAGTAAATATGCTTTCTTAGATCTGTAACTGGCACGATGGTAGAGTCAATGATGTTTATTTTTGTTGTTTCCAAGGATATGCCACCTAATTTTCTCTTTTCAATTACCTCTGAACATTTGAGTCCAAAGATTAACGGTCATTAAAAATCCTAGATTTTAAGGGCACCGGGGTGGCTCTGTTGGTTAAGTGCCCGACTTCGGCTCCGGTCATGATCTCACAGTTCATGGGTTTGAGCCCCATTTGGCTCTGTGCTGACGGCTCAGAGCCTGGGGCCTGCTTCGGATTCTGTGTCTCCCTCTCCCTCTCCTCCTCCCTGGTTATGCTCTTTGTCTCAAAAGTAAGCGTTGAAACAATTGTTTTAAATCGTAGATTTTATTGAGTTCATTCATAATAACTTCCTTAAGATACAATGAAGTCTACTTAACAATATTGTAAGTGAAAATATTGCAATACTTGAAAAGAATTCAATTAAGTTTGATGAAAAGAGGAAAAACAACTTTTTCTAGTCACCCTTGGACAACTAAATGAACCTGGACGGACAACTGTTGAATAATCTAATTCCTACAGTTTTCATCTGTATTTCCAGATGAAAAGGCTTGACATATTTGAATAATCAATAGGTCTGCTTTCTTCTTCTTAGCAACCACTTGAGGTTATTCCCACAATACCATCCACTACCCCATAATTAAAAATCTAGATGAAGAGAAAAACTTCACTATAAATATACCCGTTTTTTCTCTATGCCTTGGGTAGCAATTTTTCCATTAAATGATGTAGAATATTTGAGCCATTGGGCAAAGAAGCCACATTTCTTTTAAATTACTATAAAAATGATAACTCATAACTGTAATTAGAAGGTAAATGCCAGGTAATAAAAATTTAAACTTAGGCCACTTTCTGCTTTTCAATGACAATTTGAGTTATGCTATAATCTCTTTTGGATCGACCATCTAAAACTGTATTAGCCTAGTAGTCTGAGAAAACTTCTTACTCTGGCTGGTGTGCACCCTGCAATCACAAACTCAAAGGCACCAAATTGTAGCCTATGGTACAGAAATAGGAAGTCACAATAACTTTATGTTTATAACAAAATTATCAACAATTTTGCAACAAAGTTCACAGCACCGAACAGAAATGATTTCCATTTGCATGCTTTGATTTATATTATGTCACAGAATCATAAAAGTTATTACAGTAAAGTTAAAATCGCTGAAGAATATGGGTGGACAGTAAATATATGCTGTACTTACATGAATGAGACTTGAGAGCTCTTTTGAGAATAATTAGAATATAAAAATTCATCTATATGCATGCCCATGTATGTGTAAAATAAAGCAATTAATAATATATAAATCAGGGGCGCCTGGGTGGCTCAGTCGGTTGGGCATCCGACTTCAGCTCAGGTTATGATCTCATAGCTCGTGGGTTCAAGCTCCGCTTCGGGCTCTGTGCTGACAGCTCAGAGCCTGAAGCCTGCTTCAGATTCTGTATCTCCTTCTCTCTCTGACCCTCCCTTGCTCACGCTATTTCCCTTGTCTCTCAGAAATAAATAAAACATTAAAAAAAATTTTTTTAAATCTAAAAATCAAACCTTACATTTAAAACTAGTATTCCACAGAAGCAGATAGATGAAAAAATTTTAGACGGACAAAGGGAAAAATATGCCTCTATCTCTAGCTCCATAAAATTTTAAGGGAAATTGACAATGTAATGTCAAGATATTATTATACATGATCAATTGGAAATTTGATGTCAAAAAGCACATGTTAGTACTTCTCTGACTCTTTATGATTATGAATGTCCCTATAAAGATTTTTAGTCTTCACGGCTTAGAACATATGGTGGCTGAGAGCACAGATTTGCTGTGAGAAAGATTTGGATAAATTTTTCCCTTTGGTACTTACTAATTATATAATCTTGAAGACGTAACATAACTTCTTGAAGCTTCAGATCTCATATATAAAATTGGTGAAATCACATTCTCTACTTCATAAGGTTGTAATTAGCATTAAATGAGATAATCTGTTAGTTATGGAGCATGGGTGACACTCAAAGCTTAATAAATTTTAGCCATTATTGTTACTGTCCCTTTAGAGAAAATCCTCAAGAATATTTTTCTTCTACAGTACCACTAATTTAGATTAAGTTCACCATCAATTTGAAAAGAACTTTTGTTGGATCATATCTAATTATCGTATCAAATATGTATACATGAATTGCAAGACACTGGTTATGACAAGTCAAAATTATAAAAAAAAGTCTTAGACCCTAGGAATATGACAATTAACCTTTGTGTTTGTGGATGCTTTTAGCACCCCTCCACTTCCAGGATTTCCAGTGTTCCCAGTTTCCAGCACCACATTGTCAATATACATAAAAATATAATCATGTAATAAAAGGTGATAAACAATATTGATAAATATTAAGTTTGATATTGAAACTTTTTAAGTTTATTTATTTATTTTGAGAGACACAGAGACAGTGTGAATGGCAGAGGGGCAGTGAGAGAAGAAGAGAGAATGCCAAGCAGGCTCTGCATTGACAGCACAAAGCCTGATGCGGGGCTTGAATTCATGAAATTGTGAGAACAATGACCTGAGCCGAAACCAAGAATTGGGTGCTTAACCAACTGAGCCACTCAGGTGTCCCTATATTGAAACTTTAAAACAATGTAAAATTGAATAAATGAAAGTAGGCTGTAGAATTTCATTTTTGAAGAAATTTGTATGCACAGATCAATTATTTGTAATCACAGATAAATTATTAGTGCTTTTAAGGTTTAATTGAGATGTAACATTGTATTACTAGTAGGCATACAATATAATAATTTGATATGTGTGTATGCTGTGAAAAGCTCACCACACTAAGTTTTTTCAACATCTATCACTTCACATAGTTACAGAATTTTTCTTGTGATGAGACCTTTCAGATCTACTCTCTTAGTAACTTTCAAATGCACAATATAGTATTGTTAACTAGATCACCATGCTGTGCACTACACCCCCAGGATGTAAAATCATTTATCTTATAACTGGAAATCTGTACCTTTTGACCACCTTCACCCACCTGCCACTCCCCACCTGTGTAGAGTTGTTTAAATGAAGAAAACATCTGAAGGTTTTAGTTGTCCCCAAGAACATAAAGAGTCATGACGGTGATTTAGCTGTTAAAGCAATCAACTCAATCAAGTCATATTGAGAGAAAAGAGAGTCAAGAGAGATGGATGGGGAACTCTGAAATCAAGGATTCTAACTCACTCCTTTTCACACTTTCTTCTCTTGGATTCTGTGAATCCTCATTGTTTTTTCTTTCCTTCTTACCTCACTGGCTGTCTCTACTCAGTCTCCTTTGCTGTCTCCTCCTCTTTGGCCTGACACATGATATTGCATTGTCCTGGGTCTCTGTCCTTGGTCTTCTTTCCTTCTCTATTTCTCCTTAGGTGTCTCATATAGCTCCATGGATTTTAATATCATCTATGTGCTGATGACTCCAAGATACACATCTCTGGCTCAGATGATGTTTTCTATTCCAGGCTCATATGCAACTGCTTTTTCAGTATGTTGATATGTCAACTTTACATATCCACAAAGATAAGTAAGGAGGATTTTATCTTCTCTGTCACATCTGCTCTATATGAAGCTTTCACCACCTCATTTCATGGCCACTCTGTTCTTCCTGTTGCTGTGGCCAAGACCCTTCAGTTCATGCTTGATCTCCCCATTTCTCTTAAAATCTATGTGCAGGGCTATGGCTCAGCCTTTTTAAATATGCCGGAATCTGACCACTTATCATCTTCATGGCCACCACCCTTTTCAAGCCACCATCATCTCTCAGTGGATTACTGAAATGGGTTTTACCCACTATAATCTATTCTTACTACAGTCTGAGTGCCCTTTTAAGGCAAAGTCAAATCATGTCACTCTTCTGTTCATTTAGAGGAAAAGCCATGGTCTCCACAATGGCCTAAAAATGTTCTAGATCCTCTGGCCCCAGTCACTCTCTGACCGTTTCTCCCCTGTTTTTCCCATTGCTTATTCTACTCCAACTACACTGCCTTTGTTATTCCTCAACACGCAAGCATGATCCTTAGGGTCCGTGTCTATCTTTTCCATTTTTCTAGAATGCTCTTCCTTCAACATTTCTTCTTGGATACTTTTCTCATGTCCTTCAAGTATTTTCATAACTCACTTTTTCAGTAATGCCTACACTGCCACTACACGTAATGTTGCAGCTAATCTCATCTTTATGCTTCTGATACCTTTTCTCTCCTCTAACTTCTTTTTCTACAAAAATTAATTTCTAAAATACGATAGAGTTATTTATATATTATATGTATTGGTTCTGTCTTCCCTCTATAGACTATAAGCTCTACATAAGGAGAAATCTTTAACTATCCTGTTCATTGATACATTCCAAGTGCTGAGGACAGTCCCTTGCTTAGAAAATATTTGTTGGATGAATGAAGAGACTCCTAGCACCCAATCACAGAGAGGTGTTAGTTTCAAGAAAAGATTTATCATCAGTGAAAAATATTACTGATCAATAAATTATGAAAAGCACCTTGGTTTTGACTCCTACGATGTCATTTATGACACATTATGACTTCGTCACTGGAGCGGTGAAGGCAAAAGATGGAATTCTGATGATCAAATCAGAGACAGAGTATAAATAAACAGCTGGTAAAACATGAGACACATGACTGTAATTATATATGTGGAGGGAGGAAATTTCACATGGAGGAGGGGAGTGAGATCCTACAGTGAGAGGATATACTTGGTTTAGTCNTGAATGAAGAGACTCCTAGCACCCAATCACAGAGAGGTGTTAGTTTCAAGAAAAGATTTATCATCAGTGAAAAATATTACTGATCAATAAATTATGAAAAGCACCTTGGTTTTGACTCCTACGATGTCATTTATGACACATTATGGCTTCGTCACTGGAGCGGTGAAGGCAAAAGATGGAATTCTGATGATCAAATCAGAGACAGAGTATAAATAAACATCTGGTAAAACATGAGACACATGACTGTAATTATATCATGAGACACATGACTGTAATTATATATGTGGAGGGAGGAAATTTCACATGGAGGAGGGGAGTGAGATCCTACAGTGAGAGGATATACTTGGTTTAGTCAGGTCCCTGAGGTAGAAGTCAGGAGGGATCCCAACGGCCATCAATGGGTGACATTATCCTTCTTCGCTGAGACTGGGAGCACCAGGTTGAGAATGGTGAGGATAAAATCATTGTTTGTCGATAAGGTACAAGAATTTTCTGCTTTAGCATTAATTTCCTCAATGAATGTCAAACCGTGCATTTCTCATATAAGAAGAATTTCATTAAGAAACATGAGTAAAGACTTTAAAGTTTTGAGTAAACTTTGCTGGATAACAGGAGCTCTGTGCAGGGACACGTGGAAGGCCCTGGGGTCATGTTGACAAGCCCAGGTAAGCCTGAAACCACAACTCAGTATTGGCTTCATCCCTTAATCAAGTTTAGCAGGCTGGGTGTGAAAATAAAGATGTTGTGATATGTGGTGTGAAATATGAAAGTAAAAATATATGGAATTGAGTCGTTTCTCCTACAATTTTAAAAGTTACGTTTTAAAGGGAGAAAGAAGTTTCCTTTCCTGGCTCAGTCGCTTGCTTAAAAGTAGCTCAACCGACTAACCAGTCCATAGTCTCTCTACTGGCTACAAAATCTGTCTGTACTAGCCCACCCACAAACCCCAAACAACTCCAGGTTAATCAATGAGACATTGTCCCTGTTCTTTTAAAAATTTTAATCAAAATTTGAGTTGCAAGTATATGGAAAAATTCAGCTATATCATATGACATGTGATGTAATGAAATTTAAAAGTGTGTGTTTTGTCTCTATAAAAACTGTCTCATTAACTTGGTTCAGGTTTTGCTCCCTCTTTTTCCTATGATCAAGTTTATTTATAGTAGTAAACTGTCTCCAGACTGATTTATGTTATCTGTTGCTCAATTTCAAGCTTTCTGCAAGATGTTAGGATTGATTGAAGACATGTTCAAGCAACGTAAAGACAAGAAGGGGGGAAGGAAATTTAATGTGTTTGCAAACGTTAAGTGAAGTAGTGCAGCACACGGGGACAAGGTGAGAAGTCACAAATAGGACGTCAGAGAATCTGTGGAATGTGTGAGATCAATGAATATCTGTGCTGCTGCAATGACTTTTTATAACTAGAATTTTTCAAGAATGGAATGGGTTCCCTAGAATGTAACACATTTCTGGACACTGAATCGAGAGTCATGAAGCACACACAGGCTGTCATATATAGGAACCTGCCGAAGATGTTATAAGAATGAGACTAGATAAGACAGTCTGATTTCTTTAATTTTTAAAATTTTTACTTAAAAATATTTAAATTTAAGAAAAATTTTTGAGAGAGAGAGAAAACACATGGGGAGAGGGGCAGAGAGACAGAGAGAGAGAGAGTCGTAAGCAGGCTTCACACTCAGTGCAGAGTCCAAAGTGGGGCTCAATCCATGACCCTGGGATCGTGACCTAAGTCAAATTCAAGAGTCAGAAGCTCAATGGACTGAGCCACCCAGGTGCCCCAAGACAATCTGATTTCTGATGTCCCTTCTCAAAGCATCAGATTCTCAAGAGATTCCATGATTCTCTCCCACTCCACAGTTCCTCATTCTCTGGAACACCATTTGTCTGCCTTTTCCTAAATTTCAAATCGGAATGTACTTGCTCTTGTTACCTGACACATACACAGACACTCAGCCAGTGTACTGACATTCCTGAGTACTGATCTCGTCCTCTAAACCCATGGAGTGCCAGTCATTTTGTTATGTAAAGTAAGTAAAGGTCCATATCATCTAAAAACTGTCAGTAAGATACTGTGTCATTTGAAGTCGAACATATACTAATAAATGAGATATCTCTCGCTGGCCAGGCACTGAGTAAGATATAGGGATAAAAAAACTGAGCAAAGCATATACAATCTCGACCCTCACGGTGTGTTCAGAGAAATGAGGGAGATCAAACAAAAAAATAAAAATAAAGCTTAACAGTGTAACAAGTGTGATTATGGAAAAGATTGTGTGCCCTCAGATGGACCAACAGGGAGACTGAATTTAGCACTATATTATTAAACTCACTCTGACCAGTCGCACAAATACAAAACCTCTTTTGTGATGATCTGTGGAATTCTGGAGGCCTGGATATTTTCAGGGCCTCTTTAGAAGTCGTTTAATTTAAAAGAACTACTTATGTTATTCAAAGTTCAAAATTTGGTGAAGTAATGGAGCTCTCGAGTCCCACAGCTCGTTATGAAATCGCTTGTCTAATAATTATCTGGGCAAATTATTTGGTTCCTCTTTACCTAAGCTTTCTCATCTGGAAAATAGCACTGGTGTTACAAGGTTGTTGCAAGGTTTAAAAGAATAATATATAAAAAGAAAATTCTTAGGACAGGGCCTCACACATAATATTAAAAAATAACATGATTTTGTTAATGAATTCTGCAAAGTTACAAGATTATGTGACAATGTCCTTGACTAACAGCAGCATAAAATTTTATGATAAATTACAAGAGTTTTAAGGTTCAAACATTATGCTCTTTAAATTCTAAAAGCATCCAGGGCACCTGGGTGGCTCAGTCAGGTCATAATCTTATGGTTCATGAGATGAAGCCCCACACTGGGCTCTGGCTGAGAGTGTGGAGTCTGCTTGGGGTTCTCTTTTTTCTTCTCCCTCTGCCCCTCCTCAGCTTCTGCACACGTGGGCACTCTCTCTCTCTCAAAACAAATAAATAAACTTAAAAAAAAAAAAGAAACTGTAAAAGCATCCAATATTGGTATAAAGGCTGCATTTTAGAAATTTTGCCTCACAAAGAAGGTCTGCAAAATAAACATTTTGGTTTGTATGTCGAAATAAATAAATATCTGGTATTCAGAAGTTGATCGAGGTTTTGTTTCTGGTATATAAATAGTATGGCAAAACCAGAGAAAGCAAATTAAGAATAGAAATACATTATATCATCCCAATTAAAAATTGTGCATGAGGCTGCATTTTCCAGATCAGAAGATATGAATAAATGTCCAATGATTTAAAAAAAAGAAAACAGATTTGAAGATGTTTTTCTGGTTTGGTTTAATATTTTATCTGTTTTATTCATTTATATTATTTATTATGTTTCTTTTTTATTTACTGTATTTCTAAGTTGGCTCTAATCAAATTTTCCCTACAATTTAATAATATAAGAATATTTTAGAGATTAACAATATTATTTAGTAGAGTGGCAAAATTATAGTTCCGCATAGCCACAAATGTTTTGATGCCTATAGTAAATAAAACCATCACAGCTTTTGAATTTTTTTAGTCTCAGTTATTTAGAAAATGAGTTTAACATAGTTTAGTTCAAGTGAAAAGCAAAAGAAAAAAATACCTTAGAAAGAAGCCAAGTCATTCTTATGTTTAAGAGTCAAATGAAATACAATTCATTCCTGAATGATAGCATGCTCCTTTATTTCATTTCATTTTGTTTCTATTTACGTTTTCAAAAAAAATCCTTTTTAAATGAACTGGAGGGAACTTATTCAGCTACCTAATTTATAATTATAAGGGACATATAAAAGAAAAATGCATAATGTAAGTGAACAAGCCAGACATTTCTAAATTGAAGACAACCTTGTGAATATAAGCATATAAACAAAGACAGAAAGAAACAAGGAAAAGTAATGTAAGAAAAAGTCTCCAGGAGGAGATACTCATTCCATTCCATTCCATTTAAAATAGACTTTAATGTTTCTATATTATAATAATCATGCAACAAACAAAACAAAAACATATTTATAAAGGTTTTTAAAATAATAAACAAGGAGATTTTAAAAATTTATAACAAGGGGACACGACTTTCAAGTACTCTGTCAACTAATGAGGGTTTTACTTCACTGTGGAATACTCTGACTTCAAATTCCTCAGTTTAAAGTACTTTGTTAGTGTCACTATCTTAACACAATTGAATGACCCAG
>NW_027531015.1:2753217-2890231 GCF_008692635.1 Crocuta crocuta | reverse complement strand
GGGCTCGAACTCAAGAACCACGAGATCATGACCTAAGCGAAAGCCAGACGCTTAACCGACTAAGCCACCCAGGCGCCCCGACCCAATTTTTTTTTAATGAATAGATTTTATTTTTAGAACAGTTTTAGATTTAAGGAAAAATTGAGAAAATAGAGTTCCATATCTACCATTTAACCTATTATTAACCTTTTCATTAACATAATTACAATTAATAAACCAAAATTGATACACAATTATTAACAAACTTCTAGAGTTTCATCAGATTTCCTTATTTCTTAAAATATTTTTCTGTTCTAGGATCCCATCCAAGATACACATTATGTTTCATTATCAAGTCTCCGTACAGTGTGTTTAGACTGATAGTTATTTCTCAGGATGTAACAGGCTGTGATTTTCCTTATTTTTGACAACCTTAATAGTTTTCAGGAGTGCTGGTCAAGAATATTGAGGATGTTCTTCAACTGGAATTTGTCCAGTGTTTTTCTTATGATTAAACTGGGCCATGGGTTTTAGGAAGAAGACCACAGAGGTAAAGTGTCATTTTCATCATTTCAGTGGAAGAATACACACTATCAACATGATTTTGACTGCCAACTTTAATCTTTATCTCATGGCTGAAGTAGTGTTTGTCAGGTTTCTCCACTGTAAGGTTACTCTTTTCCCCACTCTCCATACTATCATCTTTGGATGGAAGTCATTTTTGGATAGAAGCCTCCACTTAGGAAGTGGAGAGTAATGCTCTACCTCCCTTAAGGTAAAGTAGCTGTATAATTTATCTGGAGTTCTGTGCAGGAGATTAGTCTCTTCTCCCTCATTTATTAATTTATTCAATAATTTATTCATATAGTATGAACTTGTGGTTATTAATTTACACTTTGGATGAAAACCCAATGCTACTTCATTTTCTTGCTCAAATCATCCCAACTTTGGTCATTGGGAGCTCTTTCAGCTCTTACTCCCATCAGTGTATTTTTTAAAGGATCCATTTTTTTTTTAATGTAAACTCCACTCTAATGCTAGCACATGCCTAAACTTTCTGAGATTGAGGCACAGAGAAGACACAGTGTGAAAAT
Organism: Crocuta crocuta; assembly: GCF_008692635.1. NCBI lineage: Eukaryota > Metazoa > Chordata > Mammalia > Carnivora > Hyaenidae > Crocuta > Crocuta crocuta. The sequence continues at coordinate 2,889,158 of NW_027531015.1, read as the reverse complement.
AATCCTCAAATCTTTGTGGCGTTAAAAACAGGAAGTGATTAATGTTACAACAGCCAAACTTGAAAATGTGAGGCAATAAAAGGACAGAGGAAGTGACAGCATTTGATCCAAAGCATGATGGGTACCTTAAGGATTTTTCATCATTTAATAATGATGTCACAAAATTCTCTCTAAATCTTTTAAACCACTGTGCTGTTCATATTTAGCAAAATAAGATGCTATTAGCTTTTGTCAGATACACATCAGAAATCCTGAAAACTGTGTTTCATCATTTTAGCATAATAGATAACAGGAAGCCATCTGTATCACTTTTTGAAAATTGCAAGAATTGAAGTTTGTTTACTAGCCTCAGATTCAGAAGTGTTTTCTCTCTTTGGGAATTGGACTGCCCAAATTTTGCAAAAATCTATTAAACTTCTTGGGGCACCCGGGTGATTCAGTCGGTTAAATGTCTGACTTTAGCTTGGTCATGATCTCACGGTTTGTGGATTTGAGCCCAGAAGTCGGCTTTGCATTCTGTGTCTCCCTCTCTTTCTGTCCCTCCCCCACTCGTGTCCTGTCTCTTTTTCTCAAAAATAAATAAAATAAAAAAATAAAATTCTTTGTAGAATTGTAGGTGATATTTTTTAAGAAACAGTGGGTCTGGGGAGCCTGGGGGGCTCAGCTAGTTAAACATCTCATTCTTGATATCAGCTCAGGTCAAGATCTTGCTGTCATGAGATTAAGCCCCATGTCGGGCTCTGTGGTCATAGTGCAGAGTCTGCTTGGGATTCTCTCTCTCCCTCTCTGTCTGCCCTTCCTCTGCTCTCTCTTTCTCTCAAAATAAATAAACACTTTTTTTTTTTCTAGGAGAGAGAGAGAGAGACAGCGTGAGCAGGGGAGGGTCAGAGAGAGAGGGAGATACAGACTCAGAAATTGGCTCCAGGCTCTGAGCTGGCAGTCAGCATAGAGCCCGACGCGGGGCTCGAACCCACGAACCGCGAGACCATGACCTAAGCGAAAGTCAGACACTCAACCGACTAAGCCACCCAGGTGCCCCTCAAAATAAATAAACATTTTAAAAAATACAATAGTGGGCCTGATTCTTACACATTGGACCCAGTGAGGATGAACCTTAGGGAAAAATATATATGCTAAAAAATACCCCACAAACATAAGAATCTTGCAGAGTTCTTCTTTAATCAGTAGTCTAGATGTAGAAGCATGCTTTACCATGAAAAAAAAATTAGATCTAAGGGTAATCTTGCATCCCCTTATTTATATATTGAATCATTGTTCCACTGTAAACACCAATCACCATGCCACATTTTATGAACAAATATACCATATATAAGGCCAGATAATATTAAAATAAGGGTATGCCTCGTAGTATTTTGATAATTCTGTTCATTCAGTACTTTTAAAGATGGATACACTTGGAAGAAACAGTTATAATTAGTTATTTATCACTTACCAACTGTGACTTGAGCAATCCTTTTTTTTGGCCTTAAGTCTCACTTTTTTTAACTGAATACTTAATGAGAACTTGAACATGCAAAATCATGAGAAAAGCTTAAGTTTAGGAACGCCAAATCTACATACAATACAACCCATCACTTAGAAATGCAACTGATTCAACTAACATCTAATCAGCGGTTAAAATATTAGGAGAAAAAGGTCTCCTAAATACTGTGCATATTTTCCTCTTCTATTGCACACTTTACTAAGTTCAGAGTGTTTTTTTTTTTCCATTAAATCTTGATAGTGCTGTGGGGTTAGTATATGGCAAAGCTTATCATTTATTCTCCAATGCAAGGGAATTGAAGAGGAAGGTTGTGAGTCATCCACAATGAATCATTAACTGAATGAAATACTACCATGCTTCTTAAATTGTACTATAGGATTCTGATTGTGCTTCCTTATGAAAATAATGCAACTTCAAAGATACAAAATTAGAATAGAACTATCTACTTTCTATTCATTAGCTGTACTTCACATTCCTGGTGTCCCATTTTCTGGGAGTGAAACAAGAATTACTAGGGGCAGTTCTAACTTACTGAGATTTAGATGGGATCAGTCATTTTATGTAGTGTGCCAGGTATTTCTACTGTTTGTGTCAAAAAGGCATTGACTTTATTTCAGTCCATGATCTGTGATTTAATGCCACAGTAATATGGTAAAACTGTGGCTCACAGTGAAGTAAAGGGGATTTCCTGTGGGCAATAATTTCAAATATATGTATTCTGTCATGATCCATTATTGTCTTCTTGATAAAAGAAATGGGAGCCCAAAGTCGACAAATTAGTAGAAAGGAGATGTTTTTCTTCCTATTTTATCTTAAAGCTGAAAGAATGAAAATGCTACCGCATAGATTGTGGACATAATCTCCAATGAAATACCAAGAAATCAAGGGTGTTATATTGTTTATTCATGAGAATAAAATACAAGAGCAGCCTCCAGGCACATGAAGGAATGAGCCTTCTTTCTACAAAGCTGTGTGAAGAGAATATATGTACAGCAAAGAAAGGCAAAGATAAATACAGAGAATGAGAGAGTATCAGAAGAGAGTTCCTAGAGAATAAGTCTATCTAGAATTTAGAAACAAGAAACAGAAGAAGCTAATGAAGCCCACCCCCAGCAAATCCATGTGAATATGAGGAGGAGGAGAGCAGAGCAGGTATGAATTCTAAAAGACTGTTCTGTGCCAGTTAATCATCATTACTGTTAATCTCCTGGCTTCTGTTATTTTCAGCTTCAAATGACACAAATTATAGCCTTGTTCATTTATTCATTCACTCATTGATTCGTTCATTCAACCATTCATTCTTGCAACAAATAATTTATTGAATGTCTACCAGTTAGAATGAATTTTGTTTCCTCCTTCTCTCTCTTCAGTGGTTCCAGAGAAAGTCACTTACTGAAGTGTTTCCCATCGACTGAACTGACTCACATCGCTCTTATTTCTGCCAGCAAATGAGGCTGGGAAACTGCACGTGTTCTTGAGTGGGTACCCAAAGCCTTGGGCTCCAGGCACAACCCTGCACTTCAAACATGCTAAGAAGGAGGAGGGCAGCTGGCGCAGTGAGATCTTCACTGGACCCCATCGTGCTTAAGCTGGTTCGAATGAAAATCCTTTGAAAATCCTTTCAAGCTTTGGGTCTGCTTGAGCTTTTCAGACTCTTCCTTATCACCTTCCCAGGAGAGCGGCTTTTCCTTTCTGTGTTTGAGTGATGCTTTCCTTTTCAGCTATCAGAGAAACTCATGCAGACCTCCTAGGATCTTGGTAATTTATGTTAAGTTATGCAATTTTACTTCTCCCAAGTCCCAACTTGAGCTGTAGCCATTTCCCCCCCTTCACTGTTAATCATATCAATCTTATGTCACAGATCCAGATTTTTTAAAAAAAATATATGCTCCATGCCGGTAATACACCTTTTATCGAGGGCCATTTGGGATTCTTATAGTTAGCTCCTCTATCATCCATGTGTAGTGTCTTTTTATTTTGCATTAATATTATTTTTTTTCTGATATTGATTACATAGAAGCAGTTAATCAGATTTGTTGGCTGAGCTTTAAAACACTCAAATGAGTCACTTGACTTATACACGTGACAGACTTTTATTGAGAACTTTGCTTTTTTGCCAGACACCATACTGGGTGCTGGAGTGTGAAGACAAATAAAACAAAATCTCTACTTTCCAGGAGTTTGGTTGTACAACCAAGTGAACACAGTGACTACATTGGGATAGTTCTTTGTGAACAGAACTAATCTGAATGCCCATACTATATGTCCTAATCATTTATTTTTCATTTAAAAAGTATGATATAATTGATACACTGTAAAATTTTCTGTTCTCAGGGCAAATTTTTGCAGAGTCTGGCAAATGTTTAAGTAACCACATCACCACAATCAAGATGATCTAGAAGGTTCCTCCTCCCTCTCTCTCCCACATTCCCTTGTCCCTTTTTGTGGTTACACTGCTCCCCTATCCCCAATGTCCCTGGCAACAAATATGAGTTCTGCTCTCATAGATTCACTTTGTTGAGGTTGTCATTTACTCTGAAATCATACAGTATGTGGCCTTAGCAAATGCATGAGCTATTTATCCATACTGGGACTATATCAACATGGATTCTTTTTTATTATTGAGTAGTACTCATTTATGCAGACATTCACACATAGTTTATTAATTCTCTGTTGGACATATCTGATTTAAGTGTTGAGATATTATAAGTAAAACTGCTGTGCTACAAACACTTGTGTACAGGCTGGCGTGGGCATAAGATTTCAATTTACGTGATGAACACCTAGGAGTGGGATCGCTGGGTTATTCAGTACTTTTGTTTATCTTGATAAGAAATCATCAAACTGTTTTCTTAAGTAACTGTGCCATTTTGCCATACTGTCAGCATTACATGCCAGTTCTCACTGCTCTGTGTCCCGGTAGCACTCCATTCTCCTCGGTGGATAGTGGTATCTCTTTGTGACTCAATGTTTGTACCATCTTAATAATCAATGTCCTTATTTTTTTATTCACATATATTCTTTGGGGCAGATGCAAATCTCTTGCCCATTTATTTATGGTATTGTTTCCTTATTATTAAGTTTTTAGAATTTTAATAATACATACACTGTATACATATTATATTGTATATATATATATAAAATGCATACACATACTTATTTTCTGAGAATGTTTATCACAAATAGATCTTGAATTTTATGAAAGACTATTCCTGAATATAGAATTTCATGTTTTTCTTATTTAGTCCGCTATGTGGTAAATTGCATTAGTTCATTTTATAATGTTGAACAAACAATGCTTAGAACAATCCGCATTTGGATATGATATATTTTCCTTTTTATATGTTATTGAATTTTTAAATAGCATATTTTGAAAAATTTTGCTCTTAAGTTCATGAAGAATGTTGGTCTGCAATTTGCTTTTCTTTTGTCTTTGCTTGGTTTTGGCATCAGAGTAATGCTCACTCATAAAATGAGTTGAAAAATGTTTCTTTTTTTTTATACTGGAACAATTTGTAGAACTGGTATTATTTCATCCTTAAATATCTGTTAGATTTTGACAGCACAGCTAACCATGTGTGGAGTTTTCTTTGTCTAAAAATTTTTAACTACAAATTCAACAAATTCAATTTGTTTTATCAATATAGGACTATTGAAATTACCTATTTCTTCTTGAGAAAGCTTGGGCAGTTTTTGTCCTTAGAGGTTCATTCAGACTGCTATTACAGAATACCACATACCTAGTAGATTGCAAGCAACAGAAATGTATTTTTCATCGTTCTGGAGGCTGGAATTTGGTGCAGGACTGGCCAGGTGAGGACCTTCTTCTGGGTTGTGGACTTCTCTATTGTGTCCTCACATGATGGAAGGGGCCAGGAAGTTCTATGGGGTCTCTTATGAAAGTAGTCATCCCATTCATGAGGGCTCCACCTGTGTGATTTAGGCTCCTCCCAGTAACCCCACCTGCTAATACCATTACCTTTGGAGGTTAAGATTTCAACATATGAATGCAGAGGTTGGGTGGGGGTGTGCATAAACATTGGAACCATAGCAAATCTCCAAACTTAATCTCAAGTACCTCGGAATGTAACTTTATTTGGACATAGATTAGCAGAGAAAGTTGAGATGAGGTCACTCTGGCGTGTTAGACCCCTACTTCAAAATGTCTGATGTTATTATAAAAAAAAGAAATTTGGACAGGCATGCACACAGGGAGATGACCGTGTGAAGTTATGCTATTGGAGTTATGCTGTCACAAGCCAAGAAACTATGAAACTAGGAGAGAGTCATGAAGCAGATCCTTTTTTTAGTACCTTCAGAAGGAACATGAGTCCTTGATAATACCTTGAACTTGCACTTCTAGTCTCCAGAACTGGGAGACAATAAACTTCTATTATTTAAGCCACTCAATTTGTGGTGCCTTTGTATTGCACCTTTAGCAAACTAATATGGTATTGTTCATGTTTTAATTTCTGTAGGCCATCTACTGACGTCATCTCTTTCATTTCTGATAGCTGCAATTTATATCTTCTCTTTTTTGTTCAATTGTCAGACTAGAGGTTTATCAAAACCATTAATTTCTTAAAAACAAACAGCTATTGGTTTAAATGATCTTCTCTATTGTTAGTTTTGTTTTTATCTTTATTATATCCCTTCTGATTTTGTTTAGTTTAATTTGCTCTCCTTTTTACAATTTCTTAAGATAGAACTTTTGGTTATTGATTCTTTTTTTAACATAAGCAATCCTATAAATTTCCCTTTAAGCACTACTTTATCTACAGTTTATCTTATAAATTTTGATATACTGAGTTTTCGTTTTTATTTGATTAGAGATATTTTCTAATTTCCCATGTCCTGTGTGACTTTCTCTTTGTGCAACTTTCTTTTTAGAGAAGGATGTATTATTTAATTTCAAAATATTTCCAGTTATCTGATTTCTTGTTTAATTCAGTTTCATTCCAAATTATACCCTTACTTCTTTTAAATTTGTTAAGTTTCTTTGTGTGTTTTATGTCTCAGAATATGACATTTGCGAGTGATAATCTATATGTTCAATTTTACTGAGCATTAATTCCAATGATATTGAATGAAGTGTTTTGTAATTGTTGGTTCAATTAGGCTGATAGATTTGTTCAGGTGTTCTACATCCTTGCACAATTTCTGTTAAGCAATTCTATTGATTCTGAGAAAAAAGTGTAGAAATGTTCAACTGTAACTATGGAATTCTCTCTCTAATTCCTTCAGTTATTGCTTTATGTTTTTAAAATTCTGTCTTGAGGGCATGCATGTTTAAGATGTTTATGCTTGCTTGGCTATTGATTGCTTCGACATTACGGAATATCCGTCTTTATACTTAGTTATATGCCTTGTTCTAAAGACTATGAGCACATTAATACTGCTGTTCCTGCCTTCGTTTAGTACATCTTTTTACATTCCTTTCCTTCAACATCTCTATATTTTGTATTTAAATTGGGTTTCCTGTAGAAAACCTTTACTTGGGTCTTGATTTTTTTTTCATCCAACCTAACAGTTTGTCTATTCTAACTGATGTATTCTCTAGACCACTAACATTTTAATGTGATTATGGATATAGTTGGATTAAAGTCTACCAATTTGTTAGATATTTTCTATCTGTTTTATCTGTCTTTAGTTCTTTTCCCTCTTTTCTATTTTCTCTTAGGTTAATTATTGAGTATGTTTCTATTTGTCTCCACTTTGGATTTAATTATACTTTTCTAAAAAATGTTTGTTAGTGGTTCTTCCTATATCTTCTTAGGGGTGAAAGAAAATATGACAGATTGTCCCAGGTGGGTTATTTATATTTTATTAAACCCACTATACTATCTATCATAGTGTGGGAAGATAACCTGGTTCTTGATCTTCACTGAGTTGTATTTTTTAACATTTTATTTTATTTTGTTTTTTAATAGTTTATTGTCAAGTTGGTTTCCATATAACACCCAGTGCTCATCCCCACAGTGCCCTCCTCCATGCCCATCACCCCCTTTTCCCTCCCCCCCCCAGCAACTGGCCTGTTTGTTCTTGGCATTCAAGAGTGTCTCATGGTTTGTATTTAAATCAGGGCAAAGAGGCCTCTGTCTCTCACTTGTTTCCACCAAACAATCGGAGTATATTCCATCATGAGAGACAGAGAGCTGAGCTCCCCGGCAGGCAGTGGTGAGGCCCTCCTCAGGGACTCACATGTCTATTTATTCCTAGAGCTTTCCCAGGAAACTTTACCTAGGCTGGAAAAAGGGGGAATTTCTTTCCTTTGTGTTTATATTGTAACACTTCTTAAGGACTAGGTATTTGGCATTACAATCTTTTTTTTTCTGATACTGATTTCTAATTTAACACATGAAAAGATACTCAGCATCATAAATCATCAGGGAAAAGAAAATCAAACCACAATGAAATATCACCTTATACCTGTCAAAATGGCTAGAATCAAAAAGACAAGAAATAACAACTACTGGCAAGGAAGTGGAGAAAAAAGAAATCCTAGTGCATTGTTGCTGAGAATGCAAATTGGCACCACTGTTAAAAACGGTAATGACATTCTTCAAAAAATTAAAAATAAAATTACCATATGATCCAAGAATTCCACTACTGCTACTAGCCCCCAAGCCCCAAAAACAGTAATTCAAAAAGACACATGCACACCTATGTGGGTTTTTTTGTGTGTGTTTAAAAAAGTTTTCTCATGCACACCTATGTTTATTGCAGTATTATTTACAATAGCCAAGATATGGAAGCAATCTAAGGGTCCATCAGTAGATAAACGAATAAAGAGGATGTGGTACACACACACGCACACACACATGCACACACATGCATATACACACACTGGAGTATTACTCAGCCATAAAAAAAGAATAATATCTTGCCATTTGCAACAACATGGATGGACCTAGAGGGTATAATGCTAATTGAAATAAGTCAGACAAAGAAAAACAAATACCTTTCACGCATGTGGCATTTAAGAAACAAAACAGTGAAAGAAAAGAGACAAATAAAAAAACAAACTCTTAAATACAGAGAAGAAATTGGTGGTTGCCAGAGGAGAGGTGAGTGGGGGAATTGGTGAAACAGGTAAAGGGGATTAAGAGTACACTTAACTTTGACGAGCACTGAATGACGTATAGAACTGTTGAATCATTATATTGTACACTTGAAACTAATTTAATACTGTATGTTACTTACACTTCAAATTAAAAAATAAAAGAACCTTGATCTGCAAAAAATAGTAATTTTTTTTCTGATTGTGATGTACCATCACCTCTTTGATGTACTAGATGATGTCTGGATCCTGGGGAAGGCACAGACTTTCATGAAGGGGGAAAATGCCATGGCTGATATATCAAAATATTACCCCGCCAACTCTTTATATCCTATGCTAAAGTGTAAGTTCTTTTATGGTAGGGACTATATCTCATTTTTTCTTAATAAACCCAAGGAAAAGAGTCAGTTACACAGTCAGTCTCCAGTAGAGACTCAGTAAATATTACCTGAATACAGTCAAACACAGAAAAGGGAAAGCTTAATTGACAGGGCTAAGAATGAAAGATTTATAGGGAACCTATCAAAAAGCATATTTTCCAGGTGGACAAAGGAAAAGATAGCGTTAAGCCAAATGCAATTGACACCTGTACAATTTCATTTTTTTAAGCCAAGAAATTGCTTATGATGCCATTAGCAGAAATTTCATGTTACAGTGTTTTTATATCATTCAACTTCAGAGTCTGTAAGACCCACAACATACATTTAGCAACTATTATGTTATCAGCTTCCAGGGAGAAAACAAATGAGGAAATTCTAACATGCTACAATTGTTTCTCTTTCTTAAGCTTGGAATGCATATGCCCCTGGGTCAGACTGGGGCCACACCCAAAACTGTGGTTGGTACCTTTCAGTCCATGGCTTGAATGCTGTAAAACTAGCACCACAATTGATGAATATGGATGAAAGATCTCAGAGGCTGAGAAACATAGAGTATTTCAGAAAGCACATTACTTTAGGTCAGAGTATTGTTTTGTTATATGGCATACATACAAGGAGAAACATTTCTTCATTTCACATGGGGTATAATATCCTGCAATTTTATCCTCATTTCTAAAGCCTCAGCAAACTGTAATTCACAGGCTGGCATGACTTCAGTGGGTGCCGACTTACTGAAGAAGAGATTTTTTTTTTAAGTTTTATTTATATTTTCTGCACCACACTGTGAAGTGGCCCTGATGCTTTGTTTCTCAGAGACAGGATTAGAGCACAGATGGGAGAAGAAAGGCATGAAATTCTAGACTTTGAAACATTCAGCGAAGATTTATATTGTATCTCTTGTTACCTGGCGCCTCTATAATACCCCTCACCGGAGAATTTCAAAGCCCATGACGCTACACAAGTGTATTAATAAGTAAAATTTTAAAACTATTATCTGTGAGAAGATTAATCAAACTACACTAGAGGTGAAATTAATGAGCACATGAGAAGAGGCCCTCTTGGTTTGTTGGTTTGTTTTGTCAATAAGATCTAACGTCAAATAGATCTGACCCAGTTGGAAGCAAGGCAGCCTTAGTTTTTTCTGTTGACTTCTTCTTGGCTCTGGTCCCGTGAGGCCATTGACAATTAAGGAAAAATACTACTTTCTCTCTCATGTGTCTTACATATGCCTCCATGGTACAAAATAGTCTGTACCGCAACCACATCAAATACTTTTATTTTTGGCTGGCCTTTTTATACTTCACATTTTGCAAATTATAATCCAACTCTTGCATAAACATATTCTAAAAATATAGTCCAGTAGCTATCTCCCAAGAAATAACCTTGCCAAATAGGTCATATTTTCCTTCAAACTGCAATCAATTGTAGAAGATGGGTTTTGTTTTTTTTTCAAAAATTTAAAATAATATTCTTTTTTTAAAATGTTTTATTTATTTATAGGAGAGAGAGAGAGAGAGAGAGACAGCGTGAGCAGGGAGGGGAGGGCCAGAGAGAGAGGGAGTCACAGACTGAAACAGGCTCCAGGCTCTGAGCTGGCAGTCAGCACAGAGCCCGACGCGGGGCTCGAACCCACGAACCGTGAGATCATGACCTAAGCGAAAGTCGGACGCTTAACCTACTAAGCCACCCAGGCGCCCCCTAAAATAATATTCTTTTAAAAGTAAGGTTTCTGTTCTGTTGAAGAAATTCTCTGTGGGAAAGAAACAGGTTATATCTTAAACAGTGAAATTTTAACTTCTATTTAAATATTTTATATGACCAAATTAAATACATTTTCGATTGCTCATATGCAAAAAAATATATATCAGTTATGTCACATCTCTCTGTCAGGTCTGGTTAGGAAAACAGGAGCTCTTCTGGGTAAGCCAGAAATCAGTTTAATTCAGAATTAGGTGCTTAAACTATTGTTGCAGGAGCTGAGATAAAAGATATCAGGAAAGCACTACTGAAGGTCAGAGGTTGACAGTGAATATTCGAAACCCATGGTTCTTCCCTGAGGGCAATTTTGTCCCCCCAGGGAACATTTGGCAAAGTCTGGAGACATTTTTAATTGTCCTGACTGGTGGCAGGGAGGGTTGCCTCTGGCTTCAGAGGGATAGAGCTCTGCCAGGTGCTTTATGCATGTCGCCTGGGGCGAAGCTTCGCGATGCAGATCGAGAGAGAGACACCAGAAAGAGTTTTACAATGTCGTTGTGCTCACAGTTCCAGAGGAAGAACTCAGCAAGCTACACAGGGCCACTGCGGGGGAAATTCCAAGTTCAGTTCTGAACTAAGAGAGAAAGCAGAATTGTGTGCTGTGCCTTGCTGTGATTTCTGGAAGAAGGCACAGGTGTGGCAAGGAGAGCTAGTGATGAGCGTCCCAAAATATGACACCTTGGCATTTCGAATATCTTAAGCTGAAGGAATTTGAGACAACGGCAGAAGCAGAAGTTTCTCTCTGCCCTTCCTTCCTCCCCACTCTTTCCTGAAACAGGTCATGTGGGAGTAGCCTCCCTGGACCAGACGGAAGGAACACAGTCACCAGAGACGGTGTGTTTGGGGCCAAGAAATCAGTACAAATCAACCCTTTTAAATTAAGCCTTATCTTCCTAGTTACTACTTCACAATTTACTACCCTGAACCCCTTTGTCTTGTCAATTCTTTACGAATGTATCACTTCTTTGTGTAAGAAATGTATCATTTCCTGTTTCAGGAAAGAGTGGGGAGGGAGGGAGGGCAGAAAGAAACTTCTGCTCCTGCCATTTTCTCAAATTCCTTCAGCTTAAGATATTCAATATGCCAAGGTGTCATATTTTGGGACCCTCGTCACCAGCTTTCCTTGCCACACCTGTTTCTTCTTCCAGAAACCACAGCAAGGCACAGCACACAGTTTTTGCTCCAGTCACTCTCAGGAAGCAAGACAGGATAGAAAAGATATAAATGCAGCTTGTAACTATAGAGAAGGCGATGGTCTCAGAGTATGGATGAAATCCACCAATCTAGTTAGAGAAAAACATTAATCAATCTAATCAATGTATACAGCGTTAGAATATTAAGGAGTGCATATTTATTTTAGTACTTGATAGAAACATGCGTAGAATATTAATTTGGGAGAAAATATTTAAATCGATAGTTCTACTAGCAGGGTTTGGAGTAAAATATTTCCTCAAATTTCAGTTCCATTGTTAGTAACTGATGGGCCTTAAGCAAAGGACAGACTCACAAAATCAGTTTCCTTATTTGTACAATATAGTAAGTTCTGGTGATTTCCTTGGATTGTGGTCGACATCAAGTGAAATACAGTACGGAAAGCATCCATGTGATGCCTGGTGCAAAGCTGATGGTCAATAAATCTAGTTATATCCACCTACCCTGCCTTTGCCCTTCAGTGATTACAACAATGAAATCCAATCTAATTCCTCTGGCAAGAGAGCAAATTAAGTAAGTAGCAAAAAGGAAGTAGTCTATATTAAGATTTAACGATGTGGGTGTTGCAGTTAACAGAAGTGGACTTTTGTCTCAGCTGAAATGGGAATAATACTAATATTAACTTTATGGGAAGATTATAAAGATGAAATGAGATAATGAAAGTTTATGAACACCTGGTGTAGAATATAATATGTACTCGATGAAGCTTAGTCGGTAAAGGATAACAGAAACAATGATAACAGCATTAACATTTGAATTTCCCTAAAAAGAACATAGTAAAAAATTCCAAGGAAATAACCCATTTGACAAGCCGTCTAGATGGCTGCTAATTTATTTTATACACAGAGTTGATTTCCATATTATAAAATCGAAATATGAGGCTTTATAGTTCCCAGGAATCACTTTATTCAGAAAATGCTTTTCCTCTCCCTCCGCCCCTCTTGTCATTGTCCATTGTCCGTCCATGCTCCTTATACCGACATAAGGTGGGGGAGTGATGGAGTTTATTCTCAGCCTCCAAACTGACTGCTCAGGCTGGCTTTGTGGCCTTTCTGGGTAGTAGAGCGAGGGTGCATCATAATAAAATATGAAGTCAATCTTCCTATCAATCGATTTAGATTAAAATATTTCTACTTGGGATACAGTCTGATTACGTTTCTCAAATTTGGCCGTTCGACCCAAACTGGTTATTTGACACATAGTTAATCTCCTCCTGGAAAAACTGAAGAGCGGACTCGCTAGGCTTTTGCTTTAAACCCGAGCAGATAGTTAACATTTTTCGGGTCTGCTTCATTTTGGGCACCGATTCCCCCCCTGCTGAGTGTTCAAGGAAGCCAGTCTCACTCTTCGGGCTCTTGTGTGCTACGCAGCCTCATTTCATGCCTCCCTCTGTGTACCGCAGCTGGGTTACAGCCTCTCTTAAATTTACTCAATGTTCTCTTTTTTTTTTTTTTTTACGAGGACTTTGCTACTCTAAGAATAAATCACAATTACACATTTCCTTTCCCTCCAGCTGTCGTTTAGTACTCCTTTCTCTTTCTCGATTTTTCTTCTTTATAAAACCATCCTTTTAGTGTTTGCAGCCTTACTCTGTGACACAGCATTCAGTGTCTCCTCTGTAATTTCTCCTTTCCACAGCCTGTACCACTGCACTGTTCAGTGAGCACGTATTCATTAAACACCTACCACATGTCACACACATATGTCTGGAGAGACTTCTTTGCCTTTCCTTGGCTTAAAAAAATTTTTTTAACCAGCTCTAATAAGTGCATATCTGGCTTCTCTTTCCATCCTGCAGTTTCTCCCTGACTGTCTGTGTGGTGGGAGGAATGACTTATTTCTGATGCAAATTCTGTTATTTTAGAGATAAAGACACACTCAGTTTCCAAACACAATACCTCTGACACAACCATTTCCACAGGACATTGAAATGTTTTCACAGTTTAGGGCTCCTGGTTTCAGATTAGCAGGTGCATTTAAAAAATCATTAGAAAAACACAATGATCATCTTACTCTTTTTGTAACCCTTGAAGCCATTCTGGGCTGAAATGTTTTGGGACATTTGTATTGTTTCAGGAAGAAGCTGAAACTCCTTCGATATTGCACATTCCTTTTCTTTCTTTTTTTTTTTGTGGTTGTTTTTGTTTGTTTCAAGTTTTTATTTAACTTCTATTTAGTTAACATATAGAGCAATAATAGTTTCAGGAGTAGAATTTAGTGATTCATCACCTATATATAATAACACCCAATGCTCATCCCGACAAGTGGCCTCCTTAATGTCCATCACCCATTTAGCCCATCCCTCTCCCCATCCAGCAACCTTCGGTGTTCTCTGTATTTAAGAGTCCCTTATGGGGGTGCCTGGGTGGCTTAGTCAGTTAAGCGTCCGACTTTCGCTTGGGTCATGATCTCGCGGTTCGTGGGTTCGAGCCCCGCGTCGGGCTCTGTGCTGACTGCCAGCTCAGAGCCTGGAGCCTGTTTCAGTCTGTGACTCCCTCTCTCTCTGACCCTCCCCTGCTCACGCTGTCTCTCTCTCTCTCTCCTAGAAATAAATAAAAAATATTAAAAAAAAAAAAAAAGAGTCCCTTATGGTTTGTCTCCCTCTCTGTTTTTATCTTATTTTCCTTCTCTTCCCTTATGGTCAACTGTTTTGTATCTTAAATTCCACATATGAGTGATATCATATGGTATCTGCCTTTCTCTGACTTATTTCGCTTAGCATAATACACTCTGTGCAAGCTCCTTCTTGATCTGCTCTCTGATAACTTTCTAGCTTCAGTATAACTTTAATATTCAAATACTGAATTATTCCTAAGATCTGTCTCTTCTCGCTTTTCTTGTGCCTTGTACTTGCAACTCTGTATGTACCATCATACTCTCTCACTTTTCTTACTTTGCCAGTGTTAATTCTCCTTTCATCTCAGTACCCTTTCTCCCTGAAGCCTCCCTGAATTCCCAGTCTCATGAAACATTTATTCAATGATGAGCGTACATTTTAACATTGGTCATGACTGATACATATTTTATTGCTTTTAATGCAGACATCCTGATGATCATTCTAAATATTCTTGCTAATTTCTGAAATGGAAACCAAGTAGCAAATTCCTCCCTAAATTTCTCTGTTGAAAGATGCTGCTGACATTTGGTTTTCCCCAACTGCTTCCCTATCTTCTCTTACCAGTTGATCCAATATTTGACTAGTTACAGCATTTTTCATCCTGGCTTGTATTCTTTCAGTGGCAACGCATCTTTATTTGCTAACAGTGTAGTAGCCAGGATGAGATATTCTGTTTTATTTCATTTCAATAGAGACTGCTGGTTTATTTTTGCATTGTTAATGGAGTACCTGATGCTCTGAGAACTGGGGTGTCTAACTGTTGATATGTAGCATGCAACTGGCATTCCCATTTAGTTATGTACACCATTTCTACTGTGTAGAAAAACAGACAAGAAAATTTATTTATTAGAAACTAATGAAGAATGAGAAATGATGGCTGATTGAAGCAGCGTTATTATCATTAAACACACCTTATTCAGCTCTTTGACGTATTAGGTCAGTTAAGGCATACCCAAAGATGGTCACCTGTAGGACCTCTTCTCACATGTTAAATGTCCTCATAAGGCAGGGATTGTTTCCTCTCTTGGTTTTCTAAATGCTCTTCTCATTTTTAAAAATTTTTTCTAATATTTATTTTTGAGAGACCGAGAGACAGAGCACGAGCAGGGGAGCAGCAGAGGGAGAGAGGGAGACACAGAACCCGAAGCAGGTTTCAGGCTGAGCTGTCCGCACCGACATGGGGCTCGAACCCATGAACCATAAGGTCATGACCCGAGCCAAAGTCAGATGCTTAACGACTGAGCCACCCAGGTACCCCCTGTTCTCATTTTTAAATAAAGGTAGAGAAAGCTATGCAGACCGTCTCTTTAAGTAAATATGCCTTGAGAGTCATCGATAAATACAAGCATGTAGCTCATGGAAAGGGAACAAGATTTGGATAAGCATAATGTTTAAACTGGACTGGAGCTCTAATATTAAAAAATACCATTCCTTGTCATAACTCTTGCTGTTGTTTCTGCGGTACATAGAAGGAATGGTATTCTTTCACTTTACAGTTAAAATCTCCGCTAATTTTTTATCTGGATTTGAGAGTGTCCTAAGTGTAACAGGGAGCCAGTGTAATACTAATCACACTTCATGCATTTAATGCTTAAGAATATACAAAGCTCTTTTTCATGGATTACTTTTAAAAAGTTATTTACTTTATCCCTGCGAAGGGTATTAGGCAGCTATTCCTGCCCAAGTAACCATAAACTTCTTGACAGAGGATTTATGACATGATCTCTGCATTTTTAGCACCTGGCATAGTTCCTGAAGCATTGTTGGTGCTCAATAGATTTTTAAAAAGTAAATAAATGAGCAAACAATGAATAAAAATTAATTTAATTTAATTAAAAAATTTTTGAGAGAGAGCAAGACAGAGTGTGCGCAGGGGAGGGACACAGAGAGAGAGAGCGAGCGAGAGAGACAGAATCTGCAGCAGGCTCCAGGCTCTGGGGTGTCAGCACAGAGCCTGCCATGGGCTCAAACTCATGAACCACTAGATCATGACCTGAGCTGAAGTCAGCCACTTAACCAACTGAGCCACCCAGGCACCCCTGAATAATAATAATAAAAAAAAATTCACAGTTTGGGTAAATGGTAGAGAGAGAAATTGGACCCAGGTTTTCTGACCTGTAAACTATTTTGAATCTGAGAAAACACTATAAACTACTTGGGTCTGAAGAGCCAGAACCTTTCTATGTCCCCAAGTGGCTGGATGTGCATTAGGACACACCTCCTGCTGGGACGGGAAGACTGGTACAATGTAAGGATCAGGGAACTGAAAGGTGTACCTGTCAGGACGCAGCAGGGTCAGTATGGATTATGTGTGAAGTGGGGGGTCAGACAGGCTGCTTGGCTTGTCAGAGATTCTCTGCTGCACAGTCTGGAGGCTTTTGGTGAGATAAGAATCTCATATCCAGCTGAAATTAATTGTTCCTGCTTTTGTTTTTTTGTTGTGGTAAAATAAACATAACACAAAATGTATCTTTTTAAACATCACATTCCTCAAAAGATTAAACACAGGGTGGTCATAAGATCCAGCAATTCCACTGCTCGGCCTATACCCAAAAGAAACGAAAGCAGGGACTCGGACAGATCCTTGCACACCCATGTCCATAGCAGCATCATTCACAACGGCCAAAAAGTGGACGCGACCCAAGTGCCCATCTGCAGCGGAATGGACTCGAATGGTATACATACTCAATGGAATATTACTCAGCCTTAGGAAGGGAGGACATTCTGACACACACTACAATGTGGATGAAACTTGAGACATTATACTAGTTAAATAAGCCAATCACAAAAGACAAATCTTGTATGAAACAACCAAAAGGATCCCATTACTGGTCTGCAAGGATTCTTGAAGATGGTCTTATTCCTTTTCTTAGGATTTTATCTTTTACCAAATAAGACATTTTTAGTTTGACAATTCATCTCGTTTCAGGACTCTTTATTCGAGTGTAATAAGAATGCACTAAAAATATTTATTGCACCATCTTGGCTTTCTTGGAAACAAATTAACTCAGAATGTGATTCTGAAGTGTAGAACTATAGGGACTACATAAAATCAAAGTTTTGCAGAAAGATATGCTCTGTTTTGAGGGTAAATATGCAGTAGACTTGGATAACTCAATAAATTGTAAAGGAACTGAAGTAAAAATTCCCGCTTTTTAGTTTTGTTTTTTGTGTTAGTGTAAATTATATCTCACTAAACTGTGTTTCCTAATTCCTTATTAATTAGGGAAAAGAAAGTTACAGAAAAAGAGGAAGCCTAATCAAAGTTCATCACAACATTTAAATAATTATAAAATATTTTGAGACAAGTTATAAGAGCAACAATAATTGGAGAAAACATTTTAAATGGTAATTATAATTACTTTTAATTTATAATTATTAACAAATCAAAATAGCCTATAATCCTAAACTAGTTAATTCTGTTAAAAAATAGTAAAAGTTAGGGGAGCCTGGGTGGCTCAGTTGGTTAAGTATCTGACCCTCGTTCATGGTCCCAGGAGAGCGGAATGGAGCCCAGTGTCCGGTTCCCTGCTGGTCCTCTGGTCATGAGACTGCTTAGGATTCTCTCTCACGCACTCTCTCTGCCCCTCCCCCACTTGTGTGTGCACACCCTCTCTCAAAAAAAGTAAAAGTCATATAAATCATCATAAGAATGTGAGCAGTACAGAAACTAAAAGAAATATAATGTCTATTTTTGTCCAGTTTCCTTAATTTGTACTTGCTCTCACTGAGACTCATTAATATGAACATTTTTGTTATCCTTCCTGAAAACGAACACTTATGTATTTTATCTGTTTTATTCTTTTTCTTATCTATACAATATCCCGAGATTTGATTTTGTATAACCGCTCTGCCTATGTCCACTATGTCCACTAATGGTAACATTATCAGCTTCCTCAATTCTGTTAACCACACTGCAGCTGAGGTGATCTTTTTGAAACTAAAAACAATCCAAAATTAAAGAAAAATAGGGGCACTTGGGTGGTTCAGTCACTTAGGCATCTGACTCTTGATTTCAGCACCAGTCATGATCCCCATGTTATGGCATCAAGCCCCCAGTCTGGCTCTGTATTGTGCACAGAGCCTGCTTGGGATTCTCTGTCTCTGTCTCTCTCTCTCTGTTTCTGTCTCTCACTCTTTCTCTCCCCCTTCCCTGCTTCTCTTTCCTGCTCATGCTCTCTGTCACTCTCTCAAAATAAATAAATAAACTTCAACAAATTAGGCTACTATGTAAAATTCTGCAATGACTCCTTACAAGTTTACATTATACCTGATACAGAATAAACATTCTGCTAAATACTTGATGAATGAGAGGAAGAGAGCTTTACAGTAAAGGAAAGAAAGAAAGAAAGAAAGAAAGAAAGAAAGAAAGAAAGAAAGAAAGAAAGAAAGAAAGGACTTTAACCAGTTGCCTTCCCTCATTTTTTGTTATTTAAAAAAACTCTTGGAATGAGTATTATTACATGCATTTATGCATAACTGTGCAAAGACTTCTTTATAAGAACTTATAATATCTTTGCAAGATACATGGTCAAGAAATCTGTACTATTTTGAGTTTGCCTATACAAGTCAATATATGGTACTAATTTTGACTCCCACCAATATCGTATGTTAGTGACTATTGTCCTATTTCCCTAAGAATACTGTATTTTATAAACTTAAAAAAATTAAAGTTATCTTATTTCTTCATAGAATGAGATTGAGCATCTTTTTACATGCTTATTTGGCACCTAAATTTGTTTTCAAAGGTCCTCTTATATAATATAAGGCATATCCCAATATATACCTTATTGCCCCACAAATGGCTGATGTTTTCAATTATGCATATTTTCTCCACAGTGCCTATATGTTTTTGATTTTAAAAAAATCTAACAATTAAGAAGTGCATTTTATTCGTTCGTGTGGTTGGAAATATGTGTGTGCATGACTCTAAACTGCTCTAGTCATTTGGATAGTGTGTGGTATTAATGATATACATAGAGATTTGATAGTATTATGAGGTAATTTGTTTCACCTATAAACACCAACTAGAGAATATTCCAGCTATTCCGCATGCAGGTGAGTAGGTGTTCCTACGATCAATGATGGGTGAGACCCTTAACCAATCCTGGCAGAACAATACTCAGCGCATGACCCTGACTAAATAACATTGGCCTCACGTAGAAACAAATTACTGTTTTTATTCTTACAGGTTTTAATGCTGTATAAAATGTAAATTGTTTCGTTGTATTTTACCTCTATATCCCAGTTTTCTTAAGATAAATGGATTTGGTATATGTGAAATGCTCCTTTTAATTATTAGTAAAAGAGGAAACATAAAATAGTTCACTGTTAATATTTATTTTTCATATATATAGTCTGTGTCTTTATACGTTAGAAATAAATATTACAATGCAAAATAGCTCTTCGGATGATTTTTTTCTGGTGTTTAGTGGAACTGGAGGTAACAGTACTGATTATGCCGAATTGTAAAAATGTATTTTAATGAAAGAGACACATGCCTAGAGACTTTAACAAGCTGACACTTGCCTTAACCCCCCAAAAGATGATGATATGAACTAGTAACTCATAATGGAAAAAATTACTTACGTGAATGGTATATAAATGCTGCGATTTAATGAAGTCCCATGTTCAGCGCTGTGAGGAAAAAAAAAAAGCTGTTTGATAGAAACAAATGTGATTATACACTTAAGTTGACTTTTCTTATACACAGCAATATTTGTTAAATTTGGCCTTTGATAATCTATTCTTAAATGAAAGTATAAATAGAAACGTTAGTTTTCTGTCACTGAAACCTGAGTGTGTGTGCAGTCAGTATTTTTATTTAGAAAAAGAGTTCATTTTTGTTTTTATATTTTAAAGGGATCATTTGTTGTCTTGGTGTTTGTATTAACAGCAAGAATATTGATTTTTAAATTGTTGTTTTCTGTTTTATAGCATAAATTGAAGAGACTGATCTGGTTTTTAATATGGGATACAAGTTAAAAGGACCTTCCCCTTGGTAATTGAAATTACTTGGAAGTTTCATTTGACTTGTTGTCTTTAATTATGATTCATTTTAATTTCATTAGATTTAAATTACTCTAGATTTACACTTGCTAAGCATGGTCCACTGTGACTACTCAGTAGTTTCCATCACTCACACAATCTCAGCTTTAGAAATGAAGCAATTTTTGAGGAAATTTGTATTCATAAAAATACTTAAATATGCATTAATAAAAGTGTATTTTTATTCATACTAAAAGCAACCTATTTTCAAATTGGGCCCAACAGTGTATAGTATTTACTTAAAGAAAACCCTTACTAGGCTGACACTTAATAGAAATTATAGTCAAGCATCTGTACATAACACAGAGCAAAACAGAAAATGTTGAAGTGTTGTAGAACCATTTATTTTGGTTGCTACCCAAAGTAAAAAACAAACAAACAAACAAATACCGCCCCCCCCGCCCCCACTTCCTTCTTAGTAAGGTTCATGTATACGTCTTAAAAGGAAATCGTAATTTTAGCATTTCCTTGCTGTAAAACTCAGAAAAAGATAGAGGGGGATCGGTGTATTTTGAAGATGAGCACATAACAATCTGTGAAAGGCTGGTGCCCAGTGTCGTCTTATTTCCGTCACATCGGGTAAAAGGCTGCTGGCTCAGCGTGAACTATCAAAGGACTGCGTGAGCTTCTGCAGGTTCCTGGCACGCCCAGCATCTTACGGCTGATCTTCAAAGAGGGTTCCAAGCAGATTTCCAAATCTGAACTGTGAAATCCTCCCTGTAATCCAGATTAGAGGTTGAATCCGCGTTCCACGTCCCAGGTAGGAGGTAATCACAGAGATCCTCGTCACTTAGGGATCAAACGGCAGCTGTTGTTTTAAGTGGCTTTCTAAGACTGTCGTCTACAGAGAAGAATGAAAATATGCCTTCACATTCTCCTTTATTTTAAAGATTCGAGACATTTGTTTAACTAGGACTATGACTTTCTTTTTATGGGTTATAGCCCTGGCAGCTGATGCTTAGTTCTACCCTGGAGCCAAATATATACTGAGTTCTGTATCAGTTACCGTGCCTGAAAATGCAAGTAACACACAAATCAAACGGATTTAAACAGTAAAAGGCCTTTCTTAACTCATATAACTAGTATTCCAGGAGTAGGCCTGGCTTTAGGATTAGTTTATTCTTGAGCTCAAATATAAACAATTCTGGATTTTTTTCTTGCCTCTTGATTTGCTTACCAGCAATGCTCTTTTTCTCCTTAAGGCTGAATGACCTCATGGTTATTGTTACCAGTGGCATTAGAGTCTGGGCTTCATTCTTTGTGGACAGTGGGAAAAGGACAGAGCATCCCATTTCTGTCTTTGATGAAAACCTTTCCAGAAATCTGCAGAAAACTTTGCCTTATACCTCTTTGGTCAGAGTTGGAACACATTTTCATACCTAAATGAATCAATGACAGGTGTGTGAGGGAATATATTTACCCTTAGAGCAGTCACGTTTAGCTCTTGAGCTGATAACAGACTATTCAAATACCGTGTCCACTACTCGGGGAGTGACGTGCAGACGGATACGCTACTGGCTGCACTGAATGTCCCCCCACATCCAGACAGAACAGCCTTCCTAAATGTACAGTTTTTAGAACATTCCTTGTTACACAAAATGTTCTCATCCATCCATTTTGGGGTCCTGGTATGAGCTTTTTGGCTTTTATTTGGTTGAATTGCATTTTACTTTTTAACCAGAAAGATTTGACATTACATTTCACTTAAGAATATTTTCAAGTTTGTCTTAAAAATGTCCTCCATATAGCCTATAAATTTTAACACATACCAACTTTTTTTAAGTGTATTTATTTATTTTGACAGAGAGAGAAAAAGAAAGAGAGAGAGAGAGCAGGGGAGGGGCAGACAGAAGGGAGAGGGAGAATCCCAAGCAGGTTCTGCAGCATTAGGGCCCAAACCCCCAAACTGTGGGATCATCACATTAGCTGAAATCAAGAGTCAGATGATTAACCAATTGAGTCACCCAGGTGCCCCGACACATACCAACTTTTACCTAATGTAATGCTCATTTTCACTGATCATTTGATACCCTGAGTTCCTTATTATGGATCTGAGAAAACAAAAAAAGAGGCCTACCTAAATTCTTTTTAAAGGTAAAGTTATTTTTAGTTTTATTGTAAGAACTCAAAAGCCTGAACTTTAAATTCTTTTAAGGAAAAGAAGCATGTGCTATCAACACAATTTGTATGCATTTTCACTACATACAACTACATATATCTTTATGCTGCAATAGGCACAGCCTTTTTAAAAACCATAATAGTGCTGAAGGTGTTAAAATAACAAAGAGGTAGGCAGACTGGGATTTTCCTCGACCCTCAAACACAGGTGTATTGAGGTCACATCACTTGGAACACCCAGGAAATCAATCTGCAGAGTGGCAGAAGGGTCTCCACAGGTGGAGGGAGGCAGTTTGGCAGGATGCAGGTGCATGTGTGTGAATTGGAGGAGGTAAAATGGCACAGGCACGGAGAGAACCCCTTCTGTGGAGGGAAAAAAGGAAGAGAAAGACAGAGCCTTTGGTATCAAGGAAAACCTCTCCGGACCATGGACTAAGGAATGAGAAATATGGACATTCCTTTTTGATTTTGCTAGCCAGTTTTGATTTTGCTAGCGGCCTTAGGAGCTGAAACTTGGAGGTTTAAAAGTGTGCGGCTTTCTCTGGNGGGCGAGGATCTGCCCCAGGATGCTGTAGCGATCTCAAGGGTGTGCTGGGAGAGAACAGTCCCTTCCTCCAGTACTGTGGGAAGAGGGTTTATTGCCTCCCAAGGACAAAAGACACTGCAGGCACCAGCCAAAGGCCTTTTATCTGCAGGGTGAGGGGCACTACCCCAGAATAGGATTCACAGGATACAGGGCTCCTTAAGACATTGGGTTTTGAATCCCAGCCAAGTGCCTAGAAGGTACAGGAGACTGTGGAACAGGGACGGCTGACCCTCTGCTCTATTCTGTGAGGGCTGCCTGAACAGTTTGGTTTGAGACACTCAGTCTGGGGAAGAGAGATTGGAGTGTTGCCATTTTTCTCCCCAACAGCAACATAGTGGGGTTTCAAGGAAAAGGACAGTGGCCCCCAGTGGAGGCAGGACCTGCTTACACCAAATCCCACCTCTGCAAGCCTGGTAACTGCTTGTTTACTGGAGTAAACAGTAAGCAGTCAGCCTCTCCTCCAGACCAGCCTCTGTCTATTTGTCTCCTCTTCTCTTCTCTTCTCTTCTCTTCTCTTCTCTTCTCTTCTCTTCTCTTCTCTTCTCTTCTCTTCTCTTCCTTTTTCTTTTTTTCTTTTTATGATCTTCTTTTTTCCTTTGGAATCAGGCTCATGGTTTCTGATTTGTTTTTGGTAAACATGAATTTTTTTCTGTTTGTTTAATCAGGCATTTTTACTCTATTCTTTCTAGACTTTTTTTATATTTTCCTTTCTCTCTCTCTGTATTAAACTGTATAGTCCTTTTGATTCTCTGTTTGGTCTTCTTTCTCCCCTTTCATTTTTCTCTTGTATGGGATCAGCCCCCCGCCCCCACCTTTCCTTTTTTACCAGTGTTACTTCAATGAACAAATCAAAGCACACCTAGTTGAAGTCGAAACACTCCTCCACTACAAGCAAGGAGGAGCCTTGCAGAGGACTGACCAGTGGGATAAAGCAGCCAAACTACAACCACAGAGTGCATGCAACACATTCCTAAAACACTTCCTGAAGTGCCAGGCCCTGGATAGTGTACGACCCTTTTTTAATATAGTAATGCTCACAGGTGCAAGATACATAACAAGCTTTTAAAACATGTAAAAGACAGAAACCTAGCCAAAATGACAAAATAGAAGAATTCTCCTCAAAAGAAATTCCAGGAAGAAATGACAACCAGAGAATTGCTCAAAACAGATATAAACAATATCTCTGAACGAAAATTTAAAATAACAGTCATGAGACTAATAGCTGGATTTGATAAAAACATAGACGACACAGAGAATCTATTGATGCAGAGATCAAAGACCTAAGAAATAGTCACAATGAGTTAAGATATGCTATAAATGTGATGCAAAATAAGCTAGGTACAGTGACAGTGAGGATGGAAGAAGCACAGGAGAGAATAGGTGAAATAGAAGATAAAATTATAGAAAATGATGAAGCGGGAAAAAATAGGGGAAGGAAATTATTAGAACATGAAGGGAGAATTAGAGAGCTAAGTGATTCCATAAAATGAAACAATATCCATATCATTGGACATCTAGAAGTAGAAAAGCGAGAGAAGGGGACAGAAGGTTTATTTGAACAAATTATATCTGAGAACTTCCTTAATCTGGGCATATAAGCCCAAGAGGAACAGAGAACTCTCTTCAAAATCAACAAAAACAGGTCAACACCATGACATATTATAGTGAAGCTGGCAAAAAATCAAAGACAAGAAAGAATTCTGAAAGCAGCTAGGGACAAATGGGCCTTACAAGGGTAGATACATCAGGGTAGTAGCCGACCTGCCCACTGAAACTTGGCAATATAAAATATAAAATATGTAGCCAAAGATCGTTTATCCAGCAAGGCTGTCATTCAGAATAGGAGAGAAAAAGAATCCCAGACATACAAAAACTAAAGGAGTTCATGACCACTAAACCAGCTCTGCAGGATATCCTAACGGGGAGTCTGTGAGTGAAGCAGCAAAAACAACAAAGCATCAGAGAGGTCACCATAAGCACAAAACCAACAGATAATACCATGACACTAAATCCATGTCTTTCAATAATAACTCTGAATGTAAATGGACTAAATGTCCCAATCAAAAGATATAGGGTATCAAAATGGATAAAAATCCAAGATCCATCTATATGCTGCCTACGAGAGACTCATTTTAGACCTGGGAACACCTGAAGATTGAAAGTGAGGGGATAGAGAACCATCTATCAGCTAATGGACATCAAAAGAAAGCTGGAGTAGTCATACTTATATCACACAAACTTGATTTTAAAACAAAGACTGTAACAAGAGGTGAAAGGGCATTATATCATAATTAAGGGGTCTATCTATACAGAAGAGCTAACTATAGTAAATGTTTATGTCCCCAACATGCAAAACTCAAATATGTACATCAATTAATCACAAACATAAGCAAACTTATTGATACTAATGCCGTGACTGTAAGGGACTGTAATATTCCACTTACAGCAAATAATGGACCATCTAGGCAGAAAACTAATAAGGAAACAACAGCTCTGAATGATACATTGGATACAGATGGGCTTAACAGATATATTTAGAATTTTTCATCTTAATAGAGCAGAACACATTCTTCTCGATTGAAAATGGATCATTCTCCAAAACAGATCACATACTGGGTCACAAAACATCCCGCAACAAGTATCAAAATATAGAGACCATACCATGCGTATTTTCAAATCACAACACTATGAAACTTAAAATCAACCACAAGAAAAATTTTGGAAAGCCCCCAAATATATGCAGGTTAAAGAACATGCTACTAAAGAATGAATGGCTCAACCAGGAAATTAAAGAAGAAAAAAATATATATGGAAGCAAATGAAAATGAAAACATGACAGTCCAAACCCTTTGGGATGCGGCAAGGACAGTCGTAAGAGGAAAATACATTGCAGTCTAGGCCTGTCTCAAGAAGCAAGAAAGGTCCCAAACACACAACCTAACCTCACACCTAAAGGACCTAGAAAAGCAGCAGCAAACAAAGCCCTAAGGCAGAAGACGAAAAATAATAAAGATTAGAGCAAAAATAAACACTGTAGAATAAAAAAAAAAAAAAAAACCAGTAGAACAGATCAATGTATCTAAGGGCTGGTTTTTTCAAAGAATAAACAAAATGGATAACCCCCTAGCCAGATTTCTCCAAAAGAAAAGAGAAAGGATCCAAATAGATAAAATCACAAATGAAAGAGGAGAGGTCATAACCAACATCACAGAAATACAAACAATTATTAGAGAACACTATGAAAAATTATATGCCAGCAAACTGGATAATCTGGAAGAAATGGACAAATTACTAGACACACACTACCAACACCCAAATGGGAAGAAATAGAAAATTTGAGCAGACCCAATACCAGTGAAGAAATTGAATCAGTTATCAAAAATCTCCTGACAAATAAGAGCCCTGGGCCAGGTAGTTTCCCAGGGGAATTCTGCCAGACATTTAAAGCAGAGTAATATCTATTCTTCTCAAGCTGCTCCAAAAAATAGAAATGGAAGGAAAGCTTTCAGACTTATTGTATGAAGCCAGCATTACCTTGATTTCCAAACAAAAGACCCTACTAAAAAGGAGAGTTACAGACCAGTATCCCTGATAAACATAGATGCAAAAATTTTCAAAATGATACTAAGAAATTGAATTCAACAGTACATCAAAATAATTATTTATCATGATCAAATGTGATTCACTCCTGGACTGTAGGGCTGGTTCAATATTCACAAGTCAATCAACATGATACATCATGTTAACAGAAGAAAGGATAAGAATCATATCATACTGTCAAAGATGCAGAAAGCATTTGACAAAATACAGCATCCTTTCTTTTTTTTTTTTAATATTTTTATTTATTTCTAGGAAAGAGAGAGAGAGACAGCATGAGCAGGGGAGGGTCAGAGAGACAGGGAGATACAGACTCTGAAATAGGCTCCAGGCTCTGAGCTGGCAGTCAGCACGGAGCCTGACGCGGGGCTTGAACCCACGAACCGTGAGATCATGACCTAAGGGAAAGTCGGACACTTAACCGACTAAGCCAACCAGGCGCCCCACAGCATCCTTTCTTAATAAAAACCTTCAAGAAAGTTGGGCTAGAAGAAACATACTTTAACATCATGAAAACCATTTATGAAAAGCCCACAGCTAGTATCATCCTCAATGGGGAAAAACTTTCCCCCTGAGATCAGGAACACAACAGGGATATCCACTCTACCACTGTTGTTTGACATACTGTTGGAAGTTGTAGCCTCAGCAATCGGACAACAAAATGCAATAAAAGGCATCTGAATTGGCAAATAAGAAGTCAAACTTCCACTCCTCATAGATGGCATAATATTCTACATGGAATACCCAAAGACTCCACCAAAAAACTGTTTTGAGCTAATATAGGAATACAGCAAATTCACAGGATATAAAATCAATGTACAAAAATTGGTCACGCTTCTATACAACAATAATGAAGCCATAGAAAGAGACAAATTTTAGGATTGCTTGTTCTAGCTCTGTGAAGAATGCTGGCACTATTTTGATTGGGATTGCATTGAATGTGTAGATTGCTTTGGGTAGGTCTGACTTCAGCTCAGGTCGTGATCTTGCGGGTCATAATTTCAAGTCCTGTGTTAGGCTCTGTGCTGACAGCTTGGAGCCTGGAGCCTGCTTCAGATTCTGCATCTCCCTCTCTCTCTGTTCCTCCCCCACTCATGCTCTGTTTCTCTCTGTCTCAATAATAAACATAAAAAAAATTTAAAAATATTAAAAAACAAAAAAGGACATTAAAAAATAAAAACCTTCAAAACCTCAAAAACTTTTCAAACATTAATTAATGTCTAGGGTATTTTTGTTTTGTATAGTTGGTCCAAACTATTCTGTTTCCACATCTGAAAATTCATCAGTTAATTTCAGGCTTGCTATTGACTAGTTTAATTAAGAATGAGCATAATCAATGATGAATCTTTTTTGTAAGTGCAATTGCATATAGATAGAAAGCACTCGAGTGCTGTTAACTATTTTCCTTAAATAAAGCACACATAGAAAAACACATATCTTTTTTAAGGATCACTTCTTATGAAAGTTTAGTCTTTTATTATTCAGGCAGATCATGTCATATCGTAGATGTAGATTTAAACCTGCTTAGGAATGGAAGCCTGTATTTTGACACTAACTGGTTTAAGTCTAATACTTAAATTATATTTTCAGTGTTATTTTTAACATGTTTCTTGTTGTGGGTTCTTTCTCTTCTTTTTAAAAACAAATTAGCCATGGGTTATAATTATGTCTCTTAGTGTAATTAATGTAAATATGGCATGTGGAAGAATCTGAAAAGGATGCCAGAAAATGCCTTCAAAATCAAATGTGGCAAAATACCAAGGATATAAGATTGTAGGGTGATTTCTCTAGGACTCCTCCCTGTTCTTCATCCCAAAGCGCCAAATGGTGCTGGGATTGTTAGAATGCTTTTGATTCACATTTTAGGAAAGTACTTTCCAAATCTAAGTTTTAGATTCCTATACCACTCAAATCAATCTTTAATATTAGATCTACAGAAGCATAGCTTCACAAATTAAGGATAAATTCCTTTACTTTGTAGATAACAGTCTTCTCAGTGATTACAGGTCTGTGTCCAAGTATTCAAGTTCACGGGGGATTCAGAATGAACTTGTCATTCTATCATCTTTACTGCTTCAAGTACTTTTAAGCAAGGAATAGTTGATACTGGAGAATTTTCTTTTTTTTTTTTAATATTTTTATTTTTTATTTCTAGGAGAGAGAGAGAGACAGCGTGAGCAGGGGAGGGTCAGAGAGAGAGGGAGACACAGACTCCAAAAGAGGCTCCAGGCTCTGAGCTGGCAGTCAGCACAGAGCCCGACGCGGGGCTCGAACCCACGAACCACGAGACCATGACCTAAGCGAAAGTCGGACGCTCAACCGACTAAGCCACCCAGGCGCCCTGATACTGGAGAATTTTCTTAAATATTATGTATATATACATATATAAGTTGAATAAATCTTTATCAGTGCATTACAGCCCTCCACGACTGAGCCTTTTATTGCCTTCTGACTCCATCTCTCACCACCACCTTCTAACCTTGCTGGAGCAGCTCTGTCCACCTGGGTCTTCCCCCAAACACTGCAGGCACATCTGTCTCAAGGCAGAGACCCACACTCCTCTTTGCCTCACCTTTCAGATATATAAATAAACAGTTGTTTCAAACTCAACTCTTTCTTAGATCACTAAGGGAAATAGACACAAAATTCCTCTGAAATTTAAATTCAGTGTGCTTGGCACTCAAGGTTAGTTGTGAATCAACCAGACTTTTATATTTCCTCATTCACTATGCAATTATTCACTGAACAATCATTGTTTGCCATTCATTGGTATCAGTTTTGGGGAACAGTGGTTGAATAAACAGATGAAAATTCTGTACTCATAGAGTTTTAAATCTGGTGGTGGTGGAGGGGGATAGGTGCACACCTAGAAAAAAATACTGATAAAGTGCAAAGAAGAAAATTAAAGCAAGAAAGTAGATACAAAGTGTTTGTATGCATGGCAGTCAGAGAGCACCTCACTAATAATGTGGCATTTGAGTAAACATCTGGAGAGGTGAGGGGATGAGGGGGGTGTGTGTACACACACACACACACACACACACACACATCCTCATTTGATTTATTCATTCATTCATTTCTTTTTAAAATTTTTTGCTGTTTATTTATGTTTGAGAGAGAGAGAGAAAGAGAGGGACAGAGTGCAAGTGGGGGAGGGGCAGAGAGAGAAGGAGATGCAGAATCTGAAACAGGTTCCAGACCCTGAGCTTTCAGCACAGAGCCTGATGCGGGGCTCAAACTCATGGACCACGAGATCATGACCTGAGCTGAAGTTGGATGTTCAACCAACTGAGCCACTTGGGCGCCCCTATTAATTTCTTATGTAATCATTGATTCATACCTCATTCATGTGTGATTATGCATGACCTTAAAAATAAGTCTGGAATGACATATTTCGTAACATTAACAAATTATAGTTATTGTTCATTTTATTATTTTTGCTTATTTGTATTTTCTCATTGTCTTAAAATGAAGGCAATATATCCAGTAATTAAAATAAAAGCCTAATGAACACCTATCCTATGTGCCTGAATCCTCTACTGGTCTAGAGCTATAAAGAGAACATCAAGGCTAAAGGCCAAGATGGATATGAGTGGCAGACTATTCACAATGGTGGATTATCTAGTAATCAATATTTATTTTTATTGACTGCTTTGGCTTGTTCCAGGTAGCATGTAAGTACATGTAATCTGCAGAGAAAAGAAACCAATAGATGAATAAAGTAAAAAGACAGAATTACTTGTCACAATTTTGCCCTGGGCACCTTATAAATAACACATGCAGCTTAGCTGGTCAGTAACTATGGCTTTCACATTAGAGTTCTTTGCTACTTAGTCTTTCCTTTATTTTCCTCCAAATTTCACATATAATTTAAAAACAGTTCCAAAAACTATAAAACTCTGGTGAAAGAAATGAAAGATGACACTAACAAATGGAAATATATTCCATACTCATGAACTGGAAGAACTATATTGTTAAAATCTTCATATTACCCAAAGGAATTTACATAGTCAATACAATCTCTATCTAAATACCAATTGCATTTTTCACAAATCTAGAACAAATGGTACTAAAATTTGTATGGAACGACAGAAGACCCTGAATAGCAAAAGCAGTCCTGAGAAAGAACAAAGCTGGAGGTATCACAAGATGTACTATAAATCTGAAGTAATCAAAAACGTAGAGCACTGGCCTAAAAGTCGACACATAGATCAATGGAAAAGAATAGACACCCTCAAAATAAACCCATGATTATATGGTCAATTAACCTACGACAAAGGGGGCAAGAATATACAATGGAGAAAAGACAGTCTCTTTAATAAATGGTACTGGAGAAAATGGACAGCTACATGCAAAAGAATAAAATGGAACCACTGTCTTAGATCATATCTAGAAATAAACTCAAAATGGATTAAAGACTTTAATGTGAGACACAAAACCATCACACTCCTAGAAGGAAACATAGGCAGTAATTTCTTTGACACTGCCCTTGGTAACATTTTTCTAGATATGACTCCTGAGGCAAGGGAAACAAAAGTAAAAAGAAACTTTTGGGACTACATCAAAATAAAAAGCTTTTGCATAGCAAAGGAAACCATCAACAAAACAAAGAGACAACCTACTGAATGGAAGAAATTTGCAAAAGGTATATATGATAAGGGATTAATATCCAAAATATATGAAGTACTTATACAACTCAACACCAGAAACCCCACAAACAACCTAATTAAAAAATGGGCAGAGGACCTGAGTAGACATTTTTTCAAAGAAGACATACAGATGACCCACAGAAACATGAAAAGATGTTCAGCTCGCTAATCATCAGGGAAATGCATATCAAAATAACAGGCAGATATCACCTTACACCTGCCAGAATGGCTAAAATCAAAATGACAAGAAATAACAAGTGTTGGCAAGTAAGAGAAAAAGGAAGCCTCATGCACTTTTGGTGGGAATGTAAATTGGTACAGTCATGGTGGAAAAGATTATAGAGATTCCTCAAAAAGTTAAAAATAGAAATACCATATGATTCAATAATTCCAATACTGGGTATTTACCCAAAGAAAGCGGAAAAACTAATTTGAAAAAATTATGCATCCCAATGTTTACTGCAGCTTATTTATAGTAGCCAAGTTATGCAAGCAACCTAAGTGTCCATGAATAGGTCAGTGGATGAGGAAAATGTGGCGTGCGTGCACACGCGCGCACACACACACACAGAGGAATATAATAGAGCCATAAAACGATGAGATTGTGCCATTTGAAGCAACATGGATACACCTAAAGGGTATTATGTTAAGTGAAAATAAGTCATACTGAGAAAGACAAATACAATGTGATTGTACTCATAAATAGAATCTACAAAAATGAATAAACAAACGAAGCAGAATCAGACCTATAACTATAGAGAAAAAACTCATGGTTGCCAGAGGGGAGAGGATATGGGGATGGACAAAATGCGTGAAAGGGAGATGGAGAGGGAGATACAGGATTCTTGTTATGGAATGAATAAGTCACAGGAATAAGAGGTACAGCACAAGGAATAGTGTTATAGTGATGTAATGGCACAGAAGGTAGCTACACCTGTGGTGAACATAGCTTAATACATAAGCTTATCAGATCACTAAGTTGTACACTTGAAACTAATGTAACATAGTGTGTCAACTATACTAAAAAAAAAAAAACCCCAGCAACCTCAAGCAGAAAAACATACAATAACAGAAACAAGCACAGGATTGGGACACAGGAATCGTAGGGTTGTGGTAAACTCTGGAAGAGAGGGAAGGGAAAGGAAGCAGGTGAGGCATGCAAAAGTTTTCAACTCCCCCTGCA
This sequence comes from Crocuta crocuta, assembly GCF_008692635.1. Classification (NCBI taxonomy): domain Eukaryota; kingdom Metazoa; phylum Chordata; class Mammalia; order Carnivora; family Hyaenidae; genus Crocuta; species Crocuta crocuta. The sequence continues at coordinate 2,856,449 of NW_027531015.1, read as the reverse complement.
GCACTTTTTTTCTTTATTGAAAAAAATAAAATATCTAAAGAAAAATATAATTGCTTCAGCTTTGTATTCATAAAATTGCAAATTATTCTTTTGTGTGTGTGCACAATCTTTCTAAATAAACAGGCATCCCTTACCATTTATAACAAAACAAACAAACCTCACACAAGAACCTTTCAAAAAACAAAATGACAATGTTTTCATTGGCATATTGGAGTCAGCAACCAGCAGTTCTCAATGAATAGCCTCTTCCTTCCAATTCAAGTGTTTATGTTCCCGAATACAGCAGGAAAACCTAGCTCCCAGGTTCCTGTTTCTACACATGTTTGGACAACTGAACAATGGTGAATAAAATCAGAAGACATTGGGAAATGTGAAACAGAATGGTAACTTATTTAAAAACCTTCACAGACTTGGGAAGGAAACAATAAAATGATGACGATGACAACAACAACAACAATAACAACAACAGCTGAGGTTGGGGTTCAGTGTTATTATTCACAGGTAAAAGTGAAAACACATACACAAAGCTGGGGTGGTTTTTTTTTTTTTGGCTCAAGATAAAAGCATAAAGTGACACCAAATAATCATTCTCATTAATGATTCTTATTTTGTCAGTCAGTCATTTGGGTTTTGGAATCCTTGTTTCCTCCATTCAGTAATTTGATAAATATGCAATGGCAACGTATTGTAACTAGTGAATGTGATGCTAACCAGAGTCCTCAAGTACGAAAGGGGAAAAAACCAGACCTTATTTTCATCAATAAATATTTAACGAGCGCCTACAATCCAAGGCACAGGAGGTGGAGATCTTGCATGTGAAATAAAGTACACATTCTAGGCACATTCTTAGAAGTGCCTTGGTTCATTCTTCTGCACTGCCTGTGATTATTTCTATTTATGTCTTCATTGCTAGGAAGATCTTTTGGCCTGGACTCATGCTTGTTGTACAATTTAAAAATGACATATTTTTATTCCGGAAATATTGAGGATGAATTAGCAGTTAGGGTTTCCACTTAGCTTGTAAATGAAGTGGAAATAACAGATGACAAAGATCATCTGTCTTCTCAAAAAAGACCTTGCACGAGCCAGACTTGCTAAAGTTCATTTTATGCTCTTCAAGTTTTGCTTATTTAGAGATTAATTCTGAGGTTTTAAGTCTGAGAGTATTTGCTCTAAAAAGGCTTATATAAATAGTTATACATCCAAAAGGTGACTCTATATGCATTATTTTCCATTTCTTATTTAAAAAGAAGATATTCATGTAAGAGTCTTTGTCTAAATTTTTCCTAAATTCTGAGTTTCTGTTATTAAAAGATTTTCCCGTTTCTGATAGACATTAATTTTTATAAATTCTAGGATTTCCTTTCTTAACATTTGTGATATTAATACTCTGAAGATACTAAGAATATATAACACTAACCTTTGTGGTATAATCCATGCTTTTTTTCCCCTTCTTATATTTTCTCTTGCTCCTTATTATGAGAAACTGAATTCTAACTAGTCTGTGAGAATCCCCCTTAGTTAAAAATAATTTACTATTAGATAACTCTATCTTGCTTATTTACGTTTTGGTGCTGAAGGTTGTATTTATCATAAAATTTTTATTATGAAAAGGGGCGCCTGGGTGGCTCAGTCAGTTGAGCGTCCGGCTTTGGCTCAGGTCATGATCTCACGGTTCATGGGTTTGAGCCCCACATCGGGCTCTGTGCTGACAGCTAGCTCAAAGCCTGGAAAGCCTGGAGCCTGCTTCAGATTCTGTATCTCCCTCTCTCTATCTGACCCTCTCCTGCTTACACACACACTCTCTCTCTCTCTCTCTCAGAAATAAACATTAAATAATTTTTTATTGTGAAGAAATGAGTTTATATTAACTCTTCAATCATTTGATTTGATTTGAGTTACAGTCCTTTTTCTTCATAATTAATGGACAGGACCTTACTTCCATCTTCCTATATTTTGGATTAGAATTCTGATGCCAGCCCAGTGCGTGCTCTCTGTCTCTCTCCTGTCCCCCTCCATTCCTTTTTCTTTTGATGGTAATTTTTCTATAGGCCTAGAAACTTGTAAGATTTTTCTTTTTTTAATGTTTATTTTTGAGAGAGAGAAGGGGGGGTTGTAGAGAGAGGGAGGGAGAGAATCCAAAATGGGCTCCAAGCTGACGGCAGAGAGCCCGATGTGGAGCTTGAACTCACAAACCTTGAGATCATGACCTGAGCTGAAGTTGGATGCTTAACTGACTGAGCCACCTGGGGCCCCTTTTTTCTTAAGTTCGGTACTTTTCTCCCTAGGTTTTACTGTCAGTACAGTATGGAACTCAATGAAACTTGGACTGTGCAGAACTGAGTTCCTCGGATCAAGTAGGCCTTCTTTTATTATTTGTCTAATTATTTCTTCTCCTCCATGTGTTCATTCTGCTTCTTCTAGAATTCCTATTCCATTAGCTCTGCTGGATATCTATTTTATATCTCTTACATTTCCTTTTTTCTTTTTTTTTTTTTGGTCACATATCAATCTGTTTTACTGTGTCCTATGCTTCGTGGTACTTTTTTCATTTGATTTTCCATGCCACTCGTTTAGATCCCAGTGGCCACTGCCGTCTTGCAATTCCTCTGTTGATTTTTTAGAAAATCATGTGTTTTCATTATTCTTTCTTTAATCTATAGAAAAATACTTTATTTTCCTACACTTGAATCAACTTATTGTTTCCATTATTTTCCGTCTCCATTTGTCTTTCCCTGCTACTTTATTTTTGTGTGTTTTCAATTTTTTTTCCAGATTGTGCCAATTATTAAGTTATTGCAGCTAAAAAAAAAAAACAAAAAAACAAAAAAAACCCCACCTACCCTTCTGTTCTCAGCTTTCTGATGCAGGGTCTGTGACTCAACTGCCCAGTGGCTCCTAGGTAGGGGAGAGGGTAAGATGAGGGAGTGGGAGGAAGAGAGAGGGAGACAGAGGCCACAGGAAAGTTGTAGTTGAGGGGACTTGTTATTTTCTGTTTACTTCCTGTGCACTTCCTGCTGCTTTCTGAGTTTCTTTTCCCTGGGTCGTCCACTAACGCGTCTTCACCCTGACAGCAACTGTGCGCACCCGCAGTAGCGGCTGTATTGCTTGTAGTCTTCCAGTTCTGACCAAACCAGCCTTACTGCGGGGCCTCCGATCCACCAGCAGCCGACAGCTGCCTGCCTCCTCAGGAGGCGGGGCCTCAGCCCCACGGGAATCCTGCTCCACCTCGAAGGTGTCCTTACTAGCCCAGCAAGACCTCTCCTCAGAGGGCTGAATTTAGCTCTGTGGGGCCTCTTTTCCAAATGTCAGTATTTCCTTTTTCTTTAAAAATTTTTTTAAAAAATGTTTATTTTTGAGAGAGAGACGGAGAGAGAAGGGGAAAAGGAGAGAGAGAAGGTGACAGAGAATCTGAAGCAGGCTCCAGGTTCTGAGCTGTCAGCACAAAGCCCTATGCAGGACTCAAACTCACAAACTAAGAGAACATGACCTGAGCCCAAGTCAGAGGCTTAAGGGATTCAGACCCCCAAGCGCCCCCAAGTGTCAATATTTCTATGTTCTTTCCTTTATTCCCCCAGCCTCGAGGGTAGTACCTGCTCTCTGTAGTTGCTACCTCCCTGATAACCATTGCCTTTCAGTTGCTTAATTAATATTTATTTTACTCATCATCGGCCATTCTTTATTTTACATTTTCTGTTAAAGTAATTGATGTGATTACTGTATCCTAACTGAAGCATGAGTGATCGTTCCGTTTTCTGGGACTCCTTAGATGGCTGGGTTTTTCCCTTTGCTAACCCACAGAGCACGAGAGCTGGTTCCTGAAAGACTCTAATGGGACAAGAGCCAGGTAGTTGAAATAACTCCATCTTGGGCTGGAGGTGTATGGGCTCCCGAGCTTGCCAGTGCTCCTGCTAGGTTACTTAGAAGAAGGATCACAGTGCCCCAGGCTCCTAGTACTGTCTCAGGACAAGGAACAAGAAGGCTTGGATCTTCTCAGGATGTTTCTTTCTGGTATCTATCTAGGATCCTTCATAAAACTGGTCTACAAGGGGAAATATGGAAATATGCTGGTCTTACGGAACCCATAAAGATATTTCTGTGGTTTCAGGCATCTGCTGGGGGGCTTGGAACACATCCCCTTGTGCATAAGGGAGGAGTACTGCCCCTGGGAAACTGGAAAAGAAGGGAAATGGCCAAGATAAAAGCCTTGAGGCCAAAATACACTACTTTTACTCAATGTCATTTTTGGTTGTGCTACTTATTTATCATTGTATATAGATCACTTTGCAATCTTGGATATTTTTAAGGTATTTATCTTCTTAACAACATATTGTTGAATTTTCTTGTGAGGACAGAGACCAAATCCAATATTTATATTCTATAGATATTTGACTGAAATTAAATACTTGCTGGCTTTTATGTATCAAAAAGCCTAAATTTCTGTAACTAAATCTTCATAATAGTTCTTTGTGATAACTACTAATACTTTCGTTTTCTGAATTTGGGAACTGATGCTCACAAAGCTAAGTAGAGACTGACCCAAGTTATTATGCTAATGAATGGTAGACCCAGATTTCACAATCTGTCACACTTCTGAAGCTGTGTTTTTAACCACCACCAAATTGCCTCCTTTTATGTTATTCTTTTCTCATTTCTAATTGCATTGTTAAATATTTGGAAATGTGACTGAGATTTAAGACTATCAACTGGAATTTGAATGGATAGTACCATATGGAGCATAGGTATGTCCTTACAAATAAAATAGTGACCTTCTTCAGTATATAGATAACATTTTATTTTTGTAGTAATAGTATTCACTAATATTTATCTGGTGTGTGCTGTGTTTCAGACATTGTTCAAAGTAGTTTTGCTAATCATCACCAAATAAAGAAAGTATTCTTACTATTACCATAAGTTTTACAAAGGAGCAAACTAAGGCACAGAAATTTTTTTTTTTAAATGCCCAAGGTCCAAGAGCTTATTGGTAGAAGTATCAGAATTAACTCTGAGAAGTCTGGCTTCTGGGTCCATGGTTTTATCCATTAGGCTATATACAAACAACATTTATTTCTCTAAAATATTAATTATTTTAATCATTTGGGTCACATGTTTCTCATATAAAAACTTGATACCAGAATACTTCATTTCATTGTGCTTCACAAATGTTGTGCTTTTGTTTGTTTGTTTGTTTAATAAATTGAAGAACTGTGACAACCTAGCACTGAGCAAGTCTCCTGGCTATTTTTCCAGCAGCATTTGCTCACTTCATGTCTCTATGTCACATTTTGGTAATTCTCACCATATTTCAAATATTTTCATTATTATTATATTTATATTATAAACTTTGCTGAGAAAGTAGCCACAGGCCTTGAGAATTTTGAAGAAAGTTCTACTGTGGGTAAAATGCTATCAAACAGTATCACATGCAATAGAGACACTGTTCATGAGAAGAGTCAACCAATGCAACAATTGTTGTCTTATTTTAAGAAATTGCCCCGGCCATTCCAGCCTTCAGCCACCAACTCCCCAGATCAGTCAGCAGCCATTAACACGGAGGCAAGACTCCACCTGCAAAGAGATTATGACTCACTGAAAACTCAGATGATGATTACCATTTTTTGGCAATAAAACATGTTTTAACTAAGGAAGATACATTGTTTTTTAGACATAATGCTATTGTATTTAATAGACCAGAGTAGCACCTAAACATAACTTTTATATGACAGGGGAAACCAAAGAATTCATTTGACTTGCTTTTTGCAATAGTCGCTTGTGTTGTGGTAGTATGGAACCAAACAATAATATCTCCAAGATATGTACACCTGTAGTTACCAATTATTTTGCCAATTGATTTCTATAAAGTCAATACATTTTATATCATCTCTTCAAAGCCTATAAACTGTCATATGAAGGAAAACACTCTCAACATCAATTCTAAGATATTATTTTTATTTATAACATTTCAATTAAGCAAGTATTTCATAACCTTAAAATAGTTTTAAAATGGTGTTTGCCTTCAAAGATTAAGTTAATTTAAAAAATCATTTTATTTCTTGTATGTTATTTTGTACACAGCTTCTGAATCATGTTTAGAAAAGTTTTTTTTTTCTGACCAAAAATGGTCATTTGTTAGATTATTCTCTTAGAGTGGTGGCAATACCATTTCAGTCCACTGTGGTTCAATTATATGCATAGGTTTTCATAATTTTTCAAAAATGCCTCCCATATATCATAAAACAGGGACAACCTGAAAGAGTGCTGGTAAATTAGTTCTAATATTCCATCACAATTGGGCTATGGGGGGAAGTCTAGAAACGAAATCTTTAAATAAATGTTGTAGAGATTGCAGGACAGTCACATCACCTTGTATTGAAAGACAACACACTGAATCATGCTGTGCTAGGGTGAATTTTCTTTCTCTTATTTAGATTGTCATTTCCTTCAAAAAATCACTCAGACAATATAATCAAGGTGAATTATGGCACTACAACCAAGGTCATTGCACATTCAATTAAAGTTTGGCTGGAGTACTTAATAAAACATTTTATTAAGGCAGGGTGACTTTGCAGCTTAAAATGGAATAAGAAACAGGTAGAACTTTATGTGAAGTTGTCTTGATGAACATTGAAAATCAATAGGTTGAACATATTCTGTCTTAAAACATGAATGAAATAAGTCTATTTTCTTCTTCAGTGATAATGATTGCACAGTGAGGCATATAATCTACTCATTAGAAGCAGTTTAATTAATTTCTATTTCTTTTCTTAATTACCTACAGAAATATCCAAATGTTATTACAATCAGTACCTTTGTTAAGTATCTAGTGTCTTAGGTGTTGTGAGAAATTCAGTAAAATTTGACATTACCCTTTCCTTCCAGAAACTTCCATGATAACGATCTAATAATAACCATAATTACCATTTGTTTGGAAGGTATTATATGCCAGATATTAGATGTAATATCTAATTTGATCTTATGGTATTCCTATGAAGTAGGTGTTATTAGTTCTGCTTTGTGGATAAAGAAGCTGAGACTAAAAATTACCTTATCCAAATGTATGCATGTAGAAATTATCAGAGCTAGAATGCATATGCATAATGGTTGGATTCCAACAGAGGTGCCCTGGTGTACAAGGTTAAGGTCTTTAACCTCGATCAGGAACTCCTTTATCAAAGAACTAAAAATGAGATCTACACACCTTCTGAAGGGATACCCCATTAATGCAGTGCTTCTTAAAATTCAACATATTTAACCTAGGGATCTTGTTCAAATAAAGATTTTTATTCAGTGGGTATTAATGAAGGCTGCGATTCTGCCTTTCTAACATGTTCTCTAGTGATCTCAAGACTTTTAGTCAGGAGATAATATGGAGTAATAAATAAGGCCTTAGGAGACTTTGAACAAAGAAGAGCAAGACACAGAACAAAAATGATAACCTTGAAATTTCACGATGTTATAAATCAGTTAATTTCTACAAGCTTAAGAAATAACAGCTATAATTTCCAACACTCATATACTTATTAGGACATTAAGAAACAACAAAAAAGTGCATCTATAAATTAAACAGTCAAATTTGCTGAACTTCTGCTTCGAGTCAAGATGAGGTAGCAGGGACTTGATTTACGTTCTGCCTGAAATAACTAAAAAGCTATGCAAAATATATGAAACAATGATATCTAATGCCATTGCACTAAGGCAATGATTTCTGACAGCTGGAAAACAAATGATTGTCCTAGCTTACTACCATGTTTCCAGGCCATGGCTCAGGAAGGAAAACTCCAGGAAGAGCTCTGTGTTCTCCTGATTTGAAGACAAATGGAGATCCCTTGTACCTAGAGTTCGTAGGGCAGAAGACCAGACAGACACAGTTCATGAAAACAGAACCCCAGAGATCAGAAACAGGGGTTGCAGCTCCCCCAGGGCCTAACACCCAGGGACAGAGCAGCAGACTTTACAGTTCAGGGATATCACTTCTAGTACAAAGAAGGGTCTTCCCTCAGTAGTGGGAGAATTTAACCTGAGAATAAATGCAGCTCTCATTTTGTGTAAAATAACTTAAAAAAAGGAAGACTCAAAGGGATCAGACTTTTAAAATAATTGAGTCCCACACAAAGCTCAAGAAATATGAAAATATTTATAGAAATACAAGAATACCCTGCAACTAACAAGGTGAAATTCACAGTGTCTGGCATCCAATCAAAATCAGTTAGGATGCAAAAGATTAGAGGAATACAATCCATAATGAACAGGAAAATCAATTAGTCAAGAGTGATTCAGACACAACAGAGAAGGTAGAACAAGTAGACATGGAAACTAAAAGCTATTATTATTATATTCTATGTGTTTAAGGAACTAGAAAAAATGGAACATATTAAAAAAGAAATAGAAACAATAAAAAAGACCAGAGGCCAAAAGCAGGCAATGCCATTCTGAGAAAAACAAGCAATCAAGGAACCCTATCATATCCTTTGTTATTCCTGTTACTTTCTTATATTAGCCAACCCTATGGAGAAAATGATGACAGAGAAGGAAAGGGAAAGACCAGGCAACCCACACTGCATGTCCTTTTAATCTTTCCTTACCAATCAGCAACCTGAAGGTCAATAATGTTAGTAGAACATGCATGTATCAGGACATGAGAGAAAAATAATGCTGCAAATTTTGTGCCCCATTTCTACTCTTCCGGTAAGAACAAGAAACATATGTATGTATGAGTTACTAAATATGAATATTGTAATAGTAGTAATTTTGTGTATCAGTTAAATGCTCCTATATTTGTATTTAGAATTGGCTTTGAACAACATAAAGATAAATGGCAAAATTTGTGTTAATAATTTTGAAGTTTACTTTTTTCTTTATTTAGGAAGCCATTAAATAGCAAATGAAAATTACCATGACTAGTTATGAGAGAGATTGTGGACAAAAAGAAAAAGCTTTATATTTTTGTACCCTTAAAAGAAAATATTCTCTGCTTTTCAAACAAGGGATCTCACATTTCCATTTTGCATTGGGTCTTGCATATTATGTATCTGGCCCTCAGGTCAAACAATGGTTACTCAGGGATCATGGGGCACAAAGAATAGTGGGAAGGAGGGACTTCAAAAACATTGGGAATGGAAGGCTGTAGTTGTTATTTTAATTGTGGTGGTAATTTCACAAGGGCATACATACAGCAAAACTTAGTTTATACTTTAAACATGAATAGTTTATTAGAAGTCAATTTTACCTCAGTAAAGATGTTAACAAATATTACTATCACGTTTTAGCTTTTGTTTGAGAAAATTAAAAAAATTAAATGCCTGAATGTCAAAGAAATTATGCATATTAATTGAATTTAGTTTTGAAGCTAAAAGAAAATATATGATGTATAAATCCTGGCTATGTATCCAAGACTTCTGAATAAAATGTATACAAATATGTTGTATTTTAATTACCATAAAATACAGTTTAGATAATTTGATTAATGACATTTTGATTAATGACATTTCCAACTTATTTAAAACTTCGAAAATGATATTGAATGTATCATGTATAACCAATTGAAATATCCAAAAACCTCAAACTTTTTAAAAATAATTAAATAATTAAGCCCTTTGCTGAATTTGTCATATTTGAGATAATGATTCAATAAGCATATAAAAATATAATACTACAGACTAAACCTTTCCATAAAGCTTTTGAATTAAAGAAGGAGTAGATGTTTCAAGTTCCCTTTCTTATCTCTATTCAACATTGTAAACACTGCCTCTTAACACTTCGTCTTTGGAAGAGTAAGATGGCCAGCTTCTTAATCATGATTCCCAAACTTTTTACCATCAGTGATTGCCTTATTATTTTGTTTTCCCATATGAACTCAATGTGTTGAAAGATCTGGTCTATCTCATAAAATGCCTTTATTTGATTAAACTTTGTTTCCCCATTTCTCTTTTTCAAAAGGTTTTTTTTGTTTTTGTTTTTGTTTTGTTTTTACTGTCAATCTAGTTTTCTATCCTTAGGACAGCCATCCTGAGTTGATGTCATTCCAGCAAAAATAAAATAAATGTAAAAGGATTACTGCTTCTATTAGATTTCCAAGACTTTTGGCAAATGTCTTCAGGAAATATGGAAGATGAGTTAGGGAGAATCCTTGTCTTCTATAGAACCTATAGATCCTACAGAAGAAGCAGTCTTTCAGTTTCTGCTGTCTTTATAACAATGAAAATCACAGAAAACATGGAGAGAATAGAGCATTGAACAATGGGAAAAGGAGAAGCATATTCTCCTTCAGGGAAGAATACTTGTGACTAACACAAACAAAAAGATTTCTTCATACCAATGACCATACAAATTCTCTTATTTATTATGAAACACAGGATTTGATTCAGAGAAAGCACGGAATAAATGGAAGCAGTCCATGTCCCATTCAGGTATTTCCTGCCCTTCTCCAGGCTGTGAGAATGGAGCTATTTAGATGCTGGGTTAGTATCTAGGATAACAGGATAATTTTCTTTTGCTTATAGTGTCTAAGAAAATTATAGAAAAGAAGAAAACTAGAAATTCTTTCTGATGCCACAGAAGCAACTTTATTCTGATACGTATCAGTTGTTAATTGGCTGTTTAAGAAAAACTATCACCTTCGAGACATTTTAAACTTATATGTATAGGCTCAGATTACTTTTTCTATCTGTCATCTATCAAGCAATCAATCAATCAACCAACCTACCTGCTTCTCTACCTGCCTACCTACTTATTTATCTACCTATCCATTTTCATTAAGCTGGTATTTTATTTGTCAGTCCTCTTAAAATTCTGCTTGGTTATTTGAAATCTCTGGCTAGATGGTGCACCATTTTTCTCAATGGGTGATGAATGATGAATCATACAAGGTCCTTTACGCATCCAGATTATGGGCTGTGCTTTTTCTATCCTCCTAAGAAATGTGCCTTGTGCATGCACATTTTTTTTCCTCCTGAAGCTAGTAAGCCTAAGGATGGATGTTATTTGGCACTACTTCAAAGCTGAAAAAAATATTGAACCAAATATCCAATATAATTTATTGCAATTCCAATTCAACTTTCAGAAGTTTTTCATAAGAGGTGTGTGTGTGTGTGTGTGTGTGTGTGTGTGTGTGCACGCGTGCGTGCATGTGCAAGTTTTGTCCCGTAATTCGTAAAAGAACTATTTGCTCCTGAAGAAAAAGTTGTCAGGCTCAGCTTTCTTCTGGCTATTCCACTATTTCACACCACTGCTCAAATTTATTAGGAACGAGAGACAGCCCCATGACTCAGATCTTAAGTACTTTTTTCATTATAAATAAAGGATGAAACCAAGGTCATAAGCCGAGTTCTTAATCTATAGCATAATTTCTCAACCTTCTTCATGAGAAATTCACCTTGATCATAAAGATAAGTAAAATTGTATTAAGCATTACTTTTTCCATAAGTTTATAGAAAATGTCCTATTAATTTTTTTAAATAACATTATGTCTAAACAACACCAGAATGCCTGGTAAGAATTTTAAAAAATCATGAAGGCTTATTGGTTAGAATTGCTGCCTGTGCTGGATGGAAAAGAGATGCCAAGTTTCAGCAAAGGTCTAATCTGAAATATGCTTCATTTTCTCCATCTTTCTCCCCACAAAATTAAAGTTCTATATGCCAAAATTATTTTAACTAAAATAAGTGATATAAATGCCATTTTGTGATATTTTCATCACACAGTGAAATGATAGGCAGCACAAAAGGATGTGGATTTCACTGGTATAAAAAAATTTCTAAATATACTCTTTGAGCATCAGGTTGATATAGCCATTGACTTGGATCATTCCAAAAATGTATAGAAGAGAATTGGGAAAAAAAAATCTAGTTTATGTACTGTTATGAGATTACAGGTCTCTAAAATGGATCCCAACAAAGTGTCATCTAACCTGTGCTTGGAATGGTTCTAGGCAGGGGTTAGTTTTACCTTAAAAGATAAACTTTTGATAGCAGAGAAGAGGTGGAGGGATGGGTGTACAAGGTGATGGGGATGAAAGGGTGCATTCGTTGTAATGAGCATCGGTGATGTATGGAAGTGAATAATCTATATATTGTACACCTGAAACTAACATTGTATGTCAACTAACTGGAATTTAAATTAAGACTAAAAAAAGGCAAACTTAAAAAATATATATTTATTTTGAAATAGACAGAGGAAGGGGAGGGGCAGAGAGAGAGGGAGAGAGAGAATCCCAAGCAGGCTCCGCACTGCCAACACAGAGCCCATGCAGGGCTTGGTCCCATAAACCACGATATCATGACCTGAGCCAAGATCAAAAGTCAGATGCTTAACTGACTGAGCCACCCAGCCACCCTCAAAAGGTAAACCTTTGAAAGCTTTTATTCTGAAAAACAAACAAACAAACAAACTGTATCCAATGAAAAATTTATTTAACATTCATTAACATTTTCATAATCACATTAACAGTATTTAAGGCAAATGAACATCTTTTATATCAGCACCTTTCAAAGGGTTAAGGTTTTGGTTTTGATTCACCAAAGCATGTTCTTTAGTCTTATATAATAGAAGGCAATGGATATGATTTTGATACTAAAAAAATGCACTCTGTAGATTTATTTCGGCTGTCTTATGTGTTAGAGAGTTTGGTAGTTGTGATTCTGACTTCTTATTTGATTTTTAAAAATTGAGGTATAATTTATATACAGTAAAATCACCCTTTTAGTGCATAGTTCCATGAGTTTTGATAAATACATACAATCATGTAACCATCACCAAAATCAAGGCACAGAAAAATTATTTCATTCACTCCACAATTTCCCTCTTACTCCACCTACCTTCAGACCCAGGCAACTACTGATCAGTTTTATGTCATTAGAGGTTGGCCTTTTCCAGAATGTCACATAAATGCTTTCAAACACCATGTAGCCTTTGAATTTGGCTTCTTTTCCCCAGTGTAATGCATTTGAGATTCATTCATGTTGTGTGTATTCATAGTTTGATCCTGTTTACCACTGAGTGACATGGCATGATACGATGTGTCAGAGGTTGTTCATTCTCTCACAAGTTGAAGAACACCTGGGTTGTTCCCGGTGTGGGGAAATTATGAACAAATCTGCTATAAACTCTCACATACAAAACTGTGAATATCAGTTTTGATTTCACTGAGTTAACAATGAAGAATAATATTACTGGGTCATTTGATAATGGCATATTTAACTTTAAAAGCAACTGCCAAAGTGGTTGTAACATTATGAATTCCAAATAGCAATGGAATGCTCTTCATCTTTTCCAGTACATTTAGTATTGTTGGAGTCTTTCTGGGATTTCGATATATATATATATATATGTATATGTATATGCATATATGTGTATATATATATATGTGTATAAATATATATAATTCTACTAGGTGGTATCTTCTTATGTTTTTCTTCTTTTTGTGTTCTTCTTGTGTTTGCATATCTTCAATGACTAATAATGCTTCAGATCTTTTCATGTGCCTATTTGCCATTGACAAATCTTAGAGAAGTGACGTTCAAATTGTATACCCATTTTTATCTGTTGCTGTTGTTTTTCTCTCCTTATTATTGAGACTTGAGGGCTGTTTTTTTTTTATTCTGGGTACAAATCGTTTATCAGATAAATGATTTATATATATTTTCCCACCTTGCAACCTGTTTTTCTTCTGTAATTTTTAGCTTTTACTTTATTTTTTAAAGTTTATTTATTTACTTTGAGAGAGAGAGAGAGAAAGGGAGGGACAAAGGAGAATCCAAGCCAGTTCTGTGCTGTTAGTGCAGAGCCACACACACACACACACACACACACACACGCACACACAGATATGTGATATCTTCTTTACCTATTCATCAATCTTCTTTATCCATTCATTGATCACTGGACACTTAGATTGCTTTCATATCTTGGCTATTATAAATAATGCTGTAACAAACATAGAGGTGCGTATATCTTTTTGAATTAGCATTTTCACTTTTCAGGGGTAAATATTCAGTAGTGGAATTACTGGATCATATGTTATCTGTAGTTCTAATTTTCTGAGAAAGTTGCATAAGGTTTTCCACAGTGGCTGCACTAATTTGCATTCCCATCAACAATGCATAAGGATTCCTTTTCTCTAAATACTCACCAACACTAGTTATTTCTTGTCTTTTTGATTTTAGCTCTTCTACTCTTCTAACAGGTGTGAGGTGATATGTCCTTGTGGCTTTGGTTTACATTTCTTTGATGATGGATGATGTTGAACATCTTTTCTGTTGGCAATCTGCATGTCTTCTTTGCAAAAATGTCTCTTTAGGTCATCTGACTATTTTTAATTGAACTATTTTTGGGTTTTGGGGTTGTGTACATTTTTTATATATTTTGGATAATAACCCCTTAATGGATATATAATTTATGAATATCTCTCCCATTCAGTAGGTTTTCTTTTGTTTTATTAGTGGTTTACTTCAAATTGCAAAAGCTTTTTATTTGTGTAGTCCCTGTAGTTTATTTTTGCTTTTGTTTCCCTTGTCTCAGGAAACATGTCTAGAGAAATGTTGCTTTGGCAGATGTCAGAGACATGACTGCTTGTTTCCTTCTAAGAGTCTTGTGGTTTCAGTTCTCACATTTAGGTCTTTAATCCATTTTGAGTTTGTTTTTGTCTATGTGTAAGAAAGGGGTCCAGTTTCACTCTTTGGCATATAATTGCTCAGTTTTCCTAGCATTATTTATTGAAGAGACTGCTGTTGCTTATCTTTTTACTGTCTTAAAAGGTTTTTCCAAACAGCAAAATTCTTTATTTTGATAATTTGATAAACATATCAAGAGTTTCTATGAGTCACTGGATTCCTAATTTTATAGAAAGCAGGAATGGGAATAACAATTTTATACTGCACACCCCCTTAACACTGTGCTAACATCTGCTAATTTGATATGCATTAGCTGTTCTTAGCAATTATATTTTCCAGGTTCAAAGTCAATTCTGTTAAAAAATAAGTAAACACACAAAGATTCTTGATTGCAGTTTTTCCAAATTTCACACTCATAGTATCCAATGTCAAATTGTTTCTATTGCCTATTAGGTTCCTATTGAATATACTATCCCATAGTATATTTATAGTGTAAATTATATTTTATAAATTATTTTATATTATTATATTTATAATATATTTTATATTAAAATATTTTATAATATAAAATTATATTTATACAGATATTTATATTTTGTCAAAAGTCAGGGGCACCTTGGTGGCTCAATCAGTTGAGCATCTGACTTTGGATCAGGTTATGATCTTGAGGTTCATGGATTTGAACCTCCTTATCAAGCTCTGTGCTGACAGCCTAGAGCCAGGAGCCTGCTTCAGATTCTGTCTATTCTCTCTGTCCCTATGCTGCTTTTGCTCTGTCTCTCAACACTGAATAAACATTTAAAAATTTTTAAAAAATGGAAGACAGTTGAACTTTAATTCTAAGTCTTCATACATGTTATATCTTAGTGATTAACTAGTATTGTGGTTTGGAGTCTCCATTAATTTTATCATATCAACTAATACAAAATAAAACTCAAGAAATGGAAATAAAACATTTCCAATTATTATTTAAAAAGGTAAAGATCCCACAAATGAATGAACAATTTCCCCATAAGTCATCAGACTTATTAGTTGTAATAAAGATTGTATAACTTTGAAAGTTGGCTTATTTACTTCAGCTTGTTTGCTTAAAGTCTTGATATTCATGAAAGTCATGAATATCAAGTCACAGGCTTACCTTACTTACCACATTTAGGAAATCTAGTGACTACTTAGAGTGTTGAGTTTAGGTATAACTGGGTGGCTTCATTGGCTGAGCGTCTGACTCTTGGTATCAACTCAGGTCATGATCACAGGGTCGTGGGATGGAGCCCTGCGTTGGGCTCCACACTGAGCACGGAGCTTTGTTAAGATTCTCCTTCTCTCTTTCTCTGCCCCTCTCCCTGGCTCAGTCTGTC
Source organism: Crocuta crocuta (assembly GCF_008692635.1). Classification (NCBI taxonomy): domain Eukaryota; kingdom Metazoa; phylum Chordata; class Mammalia; order Carnivora; family Hyaenidae; genus Crocuta; species Crocuta crocuta. The sequence goes on along the minus strand of NW_027531015.1, from coordinate 2,840,485 downwards.
TCAAAAAATTTTTTAAAAAATAATAAATAGAAGAAGAAACTTGCTGTTCAGGAACACGGTCTATATATAACCACAGATATAAAGATATTTGGCTTATTTGGTTTTACTGGCAACTCGATTTTCTGGAGAGCAATGCATTGATATGGAAACTGAGATTTTGAAAAGTGGTCTGGTTTTATGAAGGTTGAAGCACTGTAGAATTCAGTAAGAGGGCTTCTCTTTGATAATCATTGCAATGTCAGCTAAACTTGGAAATGAAAAGCTGCTCGTGAAGATAATTTATCCAAACAGAGTCAGAAAGTTTGAAGGAGAGACACTTAATAAAATAATTCTGTCAGGGACCCACAGGGTGAGAGAAAATTAAGTTTGGGTCTGTGTAGCTGCTGAGAGCACAATTTTACTTCTAACTGAGGATGGACTCGTTCTCCTCCATAAGGACTAGGTAGAAAACTCTCTCAGGTGAGTGGAGTGATTAGGGATACATAGAACAGAATTCTGCCAGAGTGGTAGGACACACAGTGATGACATTTCCTATTTACCTACAAAGTATCTCCTTAAAAACAGTCTGCAAATGGGTAGGTCTTATTAACTGATCGTCTCTTAAACATTCCATGGGGAATGTACCCTGATGATCTGATCCAAAGGAAAAAAGCTTTAAGTCATTGATGGTTTAGTAAGAAGTCTATTAAAAGCAAAAGGCAGTGAAATTTCTGTGTTGGGATACTGTGAGGTCATTAAAAAACAGAAGTTTGTCATTTTTGTTCAGATTTTATACTGCCCATTTTAATGGAAAACCAAAAATACATCAGAGCCTGGGTCCCATTTTAATAGCAGGAATTCATACTACAAGAAGATTACCCCCGAGGGATGTAGTTATAGTCACACTTTAGAATCCCCACACTTTCCTCTACCTAGATGTGTGCCCATAGGTGGTTATATAATCTCCATCAGACTCAGTTTTCTCATTTAAAATATATTTTTTTTAACATTTATTCATTTTTCTGCAGGTGAGGGGCAGAGAGAGAGGGAGACACAGATCTGACACAGGCCGCAGTCTCTGAGCTGTCAGTACAGAGCCCGATGCGGGGCTCGAACACATGGACTGCGAGATCATGACCTGAGCCAAAGTCAGAAGCTTAACCAACTGAGCCACCCAGGTGCCCCATCTTTCCCATTTTTAAGGTGAGAAAAATCGGTAACACCTACTTACTGATAGATGACAATACATGTAAGTTACTTTGAACAATACCTGGTACTCTGTAAGCCCTCAGCTGTTTTGTTACTATTCACTTTCTATCAGGTTTCTGTCTTAGCCATTTTGCAATTATAAGCAGTAGCTATTTTACAGACCTTAAAAAAAGTCAACCAAATAGATAAAGAATGTTTGTCTATTCTATTAATATTATGGAACTTGGATGAATAAACATACACATTATTAGACTGCACATTAATCCATGGATTCTTAATTGTCCTGGGAATGAATTGACAGTTTCTGACAAATCTGGGTAGACTGAGATTTTAGTTAAGGCCAGGAAAAGAGGGGATTAGTCCCTTAAAGTTCTGAGGATGTAGGGCATTTTGGTGATTATGGAACAGAGACTGCAGAATACTTGGATTAGATTTGCTTGGACAGTCTCATCAGACTTGGTACCTGATCACTGTGCTTTCTGATTGTTTTCATTCCAGGGAAAAAAATCTTTATACACTTTGAGAATTACAACAATATATACTGGTATTTTATATTTGGGGATACAACCAATAAATTACATATAAGATTAAAATCTACTGATACAAACTCACTCAGTGAAATTATAAAGTATGTTTCTCTCCAACTCCAAATTATAAAATCCTAGAAATCAGGAATCCTGAGTAATGTATTTAAAACATTTTAAAGTATTCAGATTCTGAATAAATATTTTTAAGAAACAAAACTAAAGATTTTGTTCATATAGTGAACTCTTCATCCAGAAACTCTGCATCTTTATTACATTAGTGTATGATAATAAGAACAATACCAATATAAGTAGTAGGAGTGGGCATTTCAGTACTTACTCTGGGAAAGCATCTGCTCATTTCTTGATTTAACTCAGTTAATCCTTGTAACATGCTGATGTAAATTACACTTATCATCCTTACTTTATAGATAGGGAAGCACAGGCACAGAATAATTTTCCCACTACCCTAAGGACTGGCATTTCAACACAAGCAGTCAGACTCCAGACATGAACTGATTCTCATTTTGTCTTATTTTCTGGAAGAGACAACAGGCATTCATACGGAAACTTTATGCATTCATCACCTTCTTCCCATTAATCTAAGGCTTCAGGATCTTTTTAACCACACTGTTCTGTTATTTCCAGGCTATTTCTCATAGGTAGAAAAGGATATAAATATAATAGCAAAGCTCTGTTTTTTCTCCGTCAGGATTTTTCTTTTGCGAATCAGTCTATACCCCAAAGCCCACGATTTTAGCCACTCCTTTGAAAATATCCTAAAGTCCTATTTTATTGTTAACCCTGGACCAAACCAAATATTTCTAGTATCTCAATTTCTGAGATCTACTGGGAAACAATCAATAACCATATAGATTTAGACCACTGAAAATGTACGGTTTAAAATTTAACTGTATTTGTAAGTAGTTCCTTCTGCATACAATGCTGTGGCTATTCTTACTTCTTGAAGTACTTGCTCAAGTCCAACAGTTCCTTATTTCTCCACCTCTCCCACCAGAGGAAGATAACCTTATTTCCCACTTCACAGAGGAATAGAACGAAATATGGCACTCTCTTACCAGATTCTATATATTTCTAGGTAGCATACCCTTTCTTCTTGTGCACACAGTGGACACTAATGTAAAATACATTCAGTGTGGTTTTTAGATCCCAGAACAAGCTAGTGATCAAAAGCACAAACTCTGAAACTGGACTTCTTGGGTTCAAATATGGTTCCAAATATTGTTTCCTGTCTGACCATGGGCAGAATTTTTTAGCCATTTGTGACTCAGATTCGTTATCTGTAAAATTGAGATAATAATTGTTCCTAGTCATTGGGTAGTTATGAGGACTGAGAAATCAGTATAGACTGCTTGAAACAGGGCCTGTCACATAATAAGTGGAACAGTAGTTATTATTATTTTAAGTATTGCTTTCCAAAAATTAACTCTAGGTTTATTCTTTCTCTGTGTGGAGTAAAGTTAGACCATTTACTTCTGTAGTTCCACAATTCTTTATATTTTAGTTTTATTAAAGCACCTGTCACCTTAAATTATATCCAACATTGCAGAGCAGTGAACAGAGGTTGTACCTTATCTTTGATCTGTTATCACATTCCCTTTTAGTCCTTCAGAATCTCAAAAATTTGTTAGTAAATGAATTAAAATGAGATTATGAAAATATTCCTCTTTAATGCCTGAAAAATAAATGTAATATCAATAATATGGAATGCTCTAGCTTTTTCTGGTACTCAGTATCTGAAACCCTTCTGTCCACTTAATAATGAATAATATTTTGTTTAACTCTCTAGTGTGAACAACCATGGGTGTCTTAGAAAAGACATTTTTTGTTCTTTATTTTTTATAATCTTCAGATAAATTTCAGGAAATATTATCTGTAGATGAAAAATATCTTCATAACAATAAACAGATATATTCAAATTTAGATAAGTCTAGCTGCATTTAGGCTCATAAAAATTTCAATCCCTATGCAATTTTGTGAGCGATTATTAATGTGGTTTTCATACATCTATGTATAGATATAAATAGAAAACGTCTAACTCATGTATAATTCATACACTTCCTTGAATGAACTGCAAATGTAAGAGTTGAGGCTATAATCTTTTCATGTTATAGACAGCAGTCCCAAAGTATGATCTGTGGACCTCTAGATGCTTCTGACACTATTTCCAAGAGTGAGTGCAAAACTATTTTCATGATAATATGACATCATTTTCCTATTTCATTGTGTTGACATTTTAGGGATGGTGCAAAAGCAATGATGTGTGAAAGTGATGTGCCTTAGGGCAAGCGAAGGCAGTAGCACCAATTTGTACTGTAGTGATTGTATTCTTCATCACCAAGCAAGCAAAATTAAAAAAAAATACCAGTTTCACTTAAGGATGTCCTTGATGAAACAGTAAGTAAGATTATTTTTTTTAAGTTTATTTATTTTTTGAAAGAGAAAGAGAGAGTGGGGGAGAGGCAGAGAGAGAGAGAGAGGGAGACCCAGAACCCAAAGCAGGCTCTAGGTTCTGAGCTGTCAGCACATATTCCGATGCGGGGCTCGAACTCAGAAACTACGAGATCATGACCTGAGCCAAAGTCTACGCTTAACTGAGTGAGCTACCCATGCATCCAAGGATTATTAAAAACAAAACAAAACAAAACAAAACAAAACAAAACAAAAACCTTAACCCATTCGAACATCTGTGATAAAACTGGAGTATGCAGACAGCACACTTCTGTTGGGTGCATACAAAAAATTGTTTGACAAATAAAGACCCTAGTGCAATTGCTTAATTTGCAGGCCGGACTAGCTGCTTTTGTTTTTTTTCATAGAATGCCATTTCTCCTGGAATGAATGACAGGCATATACTCTCTGATTATTCAGACTTGTATATCTATATCTGGCAGATATTTTCTCCAAAATGAGTGAAGTGAGCCTGTCACTTTAAAGAAAAACGGACAGCATTTGTTGCCAGTGAAGAAACTCAAGTTATCAAGTAAAAACTTGTGTTCATCATTAGGAGCTCCACAGCTTCCAATACCTAAAGACTTTTCAGACGAGGTTGGTGATAATATTAATAAATGATTTTTCATATTGTATAATGAAATGTGCTGACACCAGGAAGGTCTGTATACCTCAGTAAATTTTCCATATGACCAGCATATACTTTTATAAAATCATGCATGGTAAAATATTCAAAGTACAAGTTAAACTAATGGATTTTAATATAACACAATTCAGAGAGTTGATTGATATCATTACAGATTTCATAGTGCAGCTCACCTTTGAGAACTACCGCCTGTCAAATACTGGTGAAGTGGCAAAGAATATACGCAAGTATTTTTAAAAAAACTGTTAAAATATGCCTTTCTTTTTCAGCTAAAAATCTGTGGGAAGTAATATTTTCTTCATATACTTCAACCAAACAATATATTTCAATAGATGAAATGCAAGGGCAGATATAAGAAACCAGTTATCCTTCACTAAGATAGACATTTAAAATGATTTTTAAACATGTAAAAATACTTACCAGTATAAAAAGTCACTATTCTTGTCAAATATTCCTTTTTGATTTGGAAACTATAGATATTTTTCATAAAACTATGTTATTTATATTCACATATAATGGTGGCATTAGTGCTGTTTTATTTTATTTTTTTAAAAAAAATTTATGTTTATTTATTAGTATGTGTGTGTGTGTGAGAGAGAGAGAGAGAGAGACAGAGCGAGCATGAGTAGGGGAGGGTCAGAGAGAGGGTGACACAGAATCTGAAGCAGACTCTAGGCTCTGAGCTGTCAGCACAGAGCCTGATGTGGGGCTCGAACTCAACAAACTGTGAGATCATGACCTGAGCCGAAGTTGGACGCCTAACCGACTAGCCACCCAGGCACCCCTAGTGCTATTTTAAAATTAATACCTCTCTTTGAGGATCCTAGGTGGCTCAGTTAGTTGAGCATCTGGCTCTTGGTTTCAGCTCAGGTCATGATCTCACCATTTACGAGTTCAAGCCCCACATTGGGCTCCACCCTGACAGTGTGGAGTTTACTTGGAATTCTTTCTTTCTGTCTCTCTCTGCCCTCCCTTCTCTCTTTCTCTCTCTCAAAATAAAAAAAATTTTGAAGATTAATATTTCTCTTTGAATTGATAACATACTGAATACTGCCATATATAAGCCACACAAACAAAAGCACTTTGGGAATCCTCAATAATTTTAAGAGTACAAAAGGATCCTGAGGCCAGTATATTTGAGAACTGCCGCAATAAACAAATAATACAGTTAGCACTGCTGAAGAATATAGAAGGAGAAATTAATTTAGTCTTTTGGAAGTTCCTATCCATACCCATATATGTTTGGCAAAGGGAGATGGAATGCTTAGTGTAAAAGGGTTTTTAATGAAACAGTCTGTTTCCAAATTCACATGCATGTCTAAGCACGGCCCCATAATGCCAATACAATCACACGAAAGGAGACGCTATTCTTATTTGTGTCCATTTGTGTAAAGTATGAAAGCTGGGGCCTGTCTACCAGAGTCTGTGTGCTAAAAAAAAAGTAGAGTATTGAAAAGATCCTTGTACCACAAGAGCCTTTCTCATTGGCTTATCTATTTTGTGCTCACTTTCATTGGTATGTAGACCTGAGAACAGACAGGGGAAAATGTGTTTTCCATCAGAGAGAGAAATTGTTGATTTGAACAAGAAAAAGTGTACTATGAGAGAATTCTTAAAAGTGAAATTATAAAAGTACATTATTGAATTTTTAGTATCAAAGAAATGACATGTTACAAAATGTTGGCACCATAAACACCTGGAAGGGTTAAAATGGATCACACGGGGCTGCAGAAATTTTGGTATCCATTTCCCCAGCCTCCCGTCCGTTTCCTGCTTTGTGTTCTTTTTAAAGAAAACTACTTCAAGGATGTAGAAGCTACTTTTTGATGTCAAAGTGACACTTCCCTTGTTTCTTTTGAGCAAGGAGAGGCCTGGAAATTTCATTAGTCCCTCATTAGGGCTTTCAAAAAGTTCAGCTATTGATTTCATAAAATTCCTTTCCTGTATTTTTCGGTAAATGTATACAATAGCTCCTAACACTTCCCCCTCCAGGAAAGCAGACACTCAACTAGCAATTTGACCTTTGGAATTTCTAAATGATGTAAGAGTGAAGTAATTATAGCACATACGGATAAATCATTATCAAAAATATTCAACTCTGTCTTGATTTCTTTCTTTTCTTTCTTTCTTTTTTTCTTTCTTTCTTTCTTTCTTTCTTTCTTTCTTTCTTTCTTTCTTTCTTTCTTCCTTCCTTCCTTCCTTCCCTCCTTCCTTCCTTTCTTTCTCTCTCTTTTTTTGATAATGTGAGGGCAATGGGCTTGACATCTGGCACAGGGCTAACACTTTAAAATTACATATTGATTTCTAAATAACAATAGCAGTTAGAGTTTCTTGCTAGGTACATTAGTTTCTATGTGTATGTTAAGGATTATAAAGGTTCATGAACTCTTTGGGGTGAAAAGGATAACAATTGGCCATATGTGAAAGAAAAGCTGTATGATCAACCTTTCTGGAAGTTTTTCTTTCTACAAACTATTTAAAACAAAATTCATAATGCCTTGAAGTTTTCTATATTCTCAATTTTAATCCCTACTTAGAATGATTTTTGGCTTCAGCATCCTCTTCTGTTAATAAGAATAGCAAAACCACAGTCACTTATATGAAAGGTATAATTCAGAATAAGGGTTAGTGATTTTAATATTAATTAATCCTCTAATCTGTCCCCTCAAAACTAAAACAATACAAAATGATAGTAGAATTAAGAAATAATACATTTTTAGAATCCCAGTTATAGTATAGGTAAGAACATAAGATTGGAAATCAAAACATCAGAATGAGTGTTAGTTCTAAGAGTTCTGTTTTCTTCATTTACAATAGGAATAAGAACACTGTCATAATACCTTGTCAAGTTACTGCGTAAAAACACCTATCATACTCTAAAAGCTCTAAGTGTAGTAGCTATGATTGCCATGGATCTTCCTTTTACTCATTCAAATTTTCCCCATCAAATCAAATGGCTTTTTCATAAGAATCCCCAGTTCCATTCAGCCCCAAATTGCTCATCTTCTTACAGACTCAGCTCCTGTGGCACACACACTTAAATCAGACATGTGATCCTCATGACATTATTTATCTAATGATTATATGGCTTTATTTGATTATTCCTGTATTCATTGTCTCTCAAATTGGGTTGTATGCCCCTTAAAGTTATTATCTTATCTTATTTATTTTTGGGCCTTTTATAGTTTGTGGTGTCTTATGCATAATTAACATACTATTAATATTTGTTGATTATTATATAAGTGATAAGTTTCATGAGGTTTTCAAGTGTACAAGAGACACTTTCATGAATGTATTTAAGAAGCTCTACAAGAAAATAACTTACTTGTAAAATTAACGTGCCTCTTTGGAAGAGAGAGAAATCACTGTAGTTTGGAATTAGAAAGGGACAATCAAATGATCTAGTTTAAGGTTTTATGTTACAGATAAAACTGGATCCTAGGAAAGTTTTGTGTATCAACCAGAATCAATACATGATTCATCACTGATTTTCATATTAGGTAGCTAGATGTCATTCCATGATTTTGTAAATCATTCAAAACAAATTTTCAAATAAGCATGAGGGATTTAAATGTGTGTCTCATAACAGATGTATATGAATTCTACATGTCAAAGTTTCTTACCTTTGTATCCTTGGTTATCATAAATCTAGTTATTATTGAGACAATTTGTTGCTTGTAGGCTATTTTCTTTATTAAGGAGGAAAACAATTTCTGATTCCATGTTTTTCTCCTGAAAAGGGTTTAAATGTTTTTCTTTCTGAAAATTCTGTATAAGGACAATGCAAACATAATTTAAAACTCAATATTTCATATAATGTCACATGAAGATTCACTCATGAAAAGAAAACAGATGGAGGAGATAAAGTCCTGACTGGTTTATAAAGATAAAGAGACAAGCAAAGAAAACCATTGTTTCCAAGAGTAAGAAATCTGTCCTTATTATCTTTACATGTAACGGTCACACAATAGAGTGTCAGATTCATTACAAAGTTAAACCTCAAATCCTGCTCAACTCCTATATAATTGTTCCCAATCTATGTGCTTATGCCACTCATAACACGGAAGCAACTTCATACCTCAGAGGCTTAATAGGAAAAGCACCTCCCTTATATTTTTATGCTACAAGCATGAGATGTGGACTTTTTGTAAACCACGGCAAAAAAATTTGTATCACTCATCCAAAAACTTAGGGGAAGAATTATTTTGTTCTGTTTGTTAGTGTTTTGGTGTTTTTCTTTCTTTTCTTTTTTTTTTTTTTAATTCAAAAACAGTGCCAAGATCAATAAGTACATTTTTAAAATACTACCTTTTAATAAAGTATCAGTTTTCTGGTACAGAAATCATTTCACTGAGTCAGGTAAATCTAGCCTACAAATTAGCCTATATAGTGTTCCTTTTATAAAAGTAGTAAGAGCTGATATACATGGATGAGAGGTTTTTACTTCTCACAGAGAAAGGATGTCAAAGTAAGCTCTATACTGCTTAGGGTCGAGGGAAAGAACAGCCTGAAAACAAACAAACAAACAAACACAAACAAACAAGTACCTGAAAACCGAAAGGTAAAAGAGTGGTCATCTCCAGGGTAAAACGTTGCCTTACAACAATCACAGACATTAGGACATATTTAGTTGTTTCTGTCAACCCCTCATTTATGTATGAAAACACCTCTCAAAGAAAAAGAATTTTGCTGTGATGCAGAGCTCAGGAGGGTGTCTCTTGCGTCTCTTCTCTGGCAAACCTTTTGGATGTTAGGTGAGTGAACGTTCTTTCCAAGAGATCACAAGCACGTCCAGGCATCCATCACTCACTCCTTTAACAACCATCAGACCTGTCCGTGGCACCAGCACTGTGCTGTGCGCTCCATCTCCTCAGGCCCAGCCCGAGAAGCTGGGGGGCACTCAAGGACCCTGGAATCATGTTTGTCTCCAGGTGGGGCTGAGACATAGCCTTGCATATTCTGCTGCAAAGCTGGCAGCCAGAGCAAGTTTCCTGAGATACAGCAACTGCTTTCCCTTCCCAACTCTCACATGAACTTAGTGGGAGAATGAGGGAAATGGCTGTGATGGGAAGGACACTGAATCCTCATTTTAGAATAATGGATTCAAGTTCCATCTCTGCCATTTATTGCTCATCTCCTTCCGCCCCCGTCCTCCACCTGTCCCCTCCTGGAGTGGATGCAATTTAACCTCTCTAGGCCCCATCTTCTCCACTGATAATGTAACAATGAAACCCTCTATAGGAAGCTTATATAGTTGTTAGATTTCAAGGAGAAAAATCAATGTAAAAGCACTTTATATGTTTTTAAGTACACTGCAAACAACAAAGTTATTATTCAAGGTCATAAAAGAGAATCGCCTCTATTTCTGAAATATCACTTAATCAAATATTGCACAAATGCATTTTAAAGAAGATTAAGATCTTCACTAATTTACATTGGCTTGGTTTAATAAGCTGATAATTTATTAGTTTTGGTCATCAAATGTATGCCTTACTGGTGGTCATAAGAATAAATGAAAAAAGAATACAACATGACACTGAGAGATTGCAAAGAATGTCATACATTCCCATTTAAAACATATTTAAAGTTACCTACAATTATATAGAAAAATAAATGCTAAATTTTGATATTCTGTTAAAATTTAAATGTGAACTTAAAATGGAAAAGAATAAAACAAAGCCCCAATGTCTAAGAGAAACAATTTAAATGACATTCAATATATGATTCTTGATGATTAGCTCTGCATAAAAGTATGTAAATCATGCAATTAAAATGTGTACTATCAAAGGCTATTTCTTGGGTTTCCCATCAAATCATCACATTTAGCTTTGGAGACAGCAAAGATATTACAGCATCAATTATGAAAGAGAAACACATTTATTTAAGTCCGGCCTTGTACAAAAGGAGATATCAGGTTGAAAGCAACCCTTTTTCTAGTGATTTCCTTGAAGAAGGTACAAAGAGTTTTCTACTATGGCAAAGAAGCCTAACTCAAATGTGAAATACTTGACTGTTTTGTTTGGAACACACACTTTTATTTTGCAGCCACGGCAAGATTGATGAAATTCTGGCTGGTGAGTGTAGGGGGGAAGATAAGCCCTTATGTCAAGAGTTTCTGCTAACCTTGCTACATTTAGTATCAGAAAGAGAGTGGAGATTTGCGGCTTACTGAATTCTGAAGCCAAGAAAATGAGATGGAAGAAAAAAAAATTAAAGAAAAACGACACACATTCTGTTTTAGTAATCTCATGTGCTTTCAGGGTACTAGATAGCTATAATAGGATTAACTTGAAGACAGTTTTAATAAACAGAATTATTAAGTTATTGGGTTCATGCTATATCTTATATACACAGGCACATTTTTCTTGTGGCTTAATGGGGGATTGGGATTTCAGTCTGGTAGAAGGTCTAAATGTAATAATAATAGAGTTAAAGGAAATTTTTCTAGTCAAATTCTTTCCCCTTTCCCAGCTAACTGAATTTTAATGAGGATACTTTTATTTGTTTGGTATAAGGATATTTTAAGCCATCCTATATTAAGTAGGACAATACAAAGAACTGAACTAAGTTTGCTGTTCGGCTAGATCTAAGTTTTATTCTAAAATTACTGCATCCACTTTCCCCTAAATTTAATACCTTAAATATCTCCTCTGAGCCTCAGTTTCTCATCAAAATTAAAACTATTAATAATTAGCAGTCATAGCTCCTGATTGTAAGAAACAGGCTTTGCCTAATTAATGAGAAAATTGGTCTAATAAAACAGTGGGCCTTATGAACATTTCTGTGTGCCACAGAATCTTCAAGATATTGCAAACATATTTAACCCCCACATTATTACTGTTATTCTCCATGACAGATGAGGAAAGTGAAGAGCATAGGGTTTAAGTACCTTGTCCAGGGTCACACAACTAGGAAGTGGCAGATCTGGGCCTGTGCTCTTAACTCATACTCTAAGCTGAGCCTTTATGTGTTTATGTATGTATGTATGTATGTATTTAGTTATGAGTCCTCAGTTTATTAAAATAATATTGGGTAACTCACAGAGATATTAGCCTCGAGACAAGCAGTCAAAAGCAATGATCAAACCCATGTTGATGAGGAAACTGCCACTGCGGTCACAGCCCAGCTCTGAGCCTGTAAGCTCTGCTGTGGTTTCCACCTCTGAGGCCTGCATGTCATTACCAGCCACTACCAATACCGTTGCTGCTTAGGTCCTCAGGGTGTGAGACGCAAAGTTTCCCATCCCAAGTCAGGCCCCCTGAGACTGGATGTGAGTAGGGAAGTGGGGAGGGAGGGCGTTGGCAAGGAAGGCTGGAAAGAGAGCTGCTGGCTTGTTCAGTCAGGTCCTCTAGGCCAACAACCTATCTTGTTTCCAGCTGGACTCAGAGGGCGAGGGATTCTCCCAACAGAGAAAGTCTCTTAAATGTTGGAAAAGTGAGACCAATAACAAAAGTCCCACTTTAATTGTTCTAAAGATTAATAGAAATAGTGTATATAAAGGGCCAATTGTTTGGTGATTAATTATGTTCTGGTGTCAGCACACCTCAATTCAAACCTGGGTCTTCCCCCACAAGTTGTGAGACTTTAGAGAAATTACTTTATTTCACTGAGTTATGTGTTGCATTTTGTGAGCATTAAACAAATAAAGCATATTGCTAATTATATTAAGCACTCCTAACGTACATATAAAGTAAATCTAGCTATGCCTATGTAATAGTAAAAAACAAAAAGAAACTAAAACAAAACAACAACAACAACAACAACAAACCCTGGTTAGTTAAAAAAATGAAAATTATGGGGCTCCTGGGTGGCACAATCAGTTAAGCATCTGATTTCTGCTCAGGTCATGATCTTGGCGTTCATGAGTCCTAGCCCTGCTTTGGGCACTGTGCTGACATTTCAGTCTGGAGGCTGGCTAGGATTCTTTGTCTCTCTCTCTCTGCCCCTCCCACACTAGCACTCTGTCTTTCTCTCTCTTTCAAAAAAATAAATAAATGTTGGGGCATCTGGGTGGCTCAGTTGGTGAAGCATCCAACTTCGGCTCAGGTCATGAGCTCATGGTTCATGAGTCTAAGCCCTGCATTGCACTCTGTGCTGACAGCTCAGAGCCTGGAGCCTGCTTCGGATTCTGTGTCTCCTCCTCTCTCTGTCCCTCCCCAACTCGTGTTCTGTCTCTCTGTCTCTCTCAAAAAAGTGAATAAACATTAAAAAAATTAAAAGAATAACTTAAAAATTTTTTAAAGTAACTGTAATATACTGATTATTTTTTACCAGTTGACAGAATTTCTCTGATTTGGATAAGTACAAAGTTCTGATCAGTTTTCTTCAAATGATTGAAGAAATTCCATTAAAAATTTAGATCCATTTTAAATCAATATTTTAGAGTTTATAAAAGCAAGATATTATCATAAAATGGGCAAATTTAGTTCTTAAAGTTCCTATTCAAATTGGAGCTAGGTACTCTTCTTTTCTAATAAAACCTAACACATTAGTATTTGGGGATTGACAGAGTCAGAATATAATCCTGAAGTTTAAGATTTTTGAGTTGCTCTCCTATAAGAGGAAAGAGAAGCACAAATTGTAAATCCAGTGTACATCTAGTCTTATAAGTATATAAGTAAATTACTAGCTTGAAATGACAAACCTCTAACCTTTCTGATGGGTGTGCTATTGGTGTCTGTCCTTGGCCTTGCCTTGTTCAGTGGTTATGCCAGTAACTTGGATGTGCATATATAAACAATTCGTATCAAGTTGAGCCCTGATACAATACTGGAAATTGTAAAGGATAAGAAGGTCTACTAATTGCAAGCATTCAGCACAAAAAGATTAAATAAAGCAGGGAAAAGTAAAAGGTCCTGTATGTCTAAGCAAAAAGTTCAGTTACACAAGTATATAATATGAAAGTCTTAGCTTAACCTGTTTTGGATAGAGTGCAGATCCGTCACAAAATAACATGAAGTAGGGGCAGAAGTCAGGGGTCTAGAACCTAACTTGAGAACCATGGTGACATCAGAACTGACCCAGATGCAAATATGAACTTCAAAGGAACAATCAAAACAGCAAAGCCCAGCCTCCAGAGAGTATGGCAAACCCAATCCTAATGGTAAGAAATGTGGCCTTCAGGCTTCATTGAAAGTAATAGGAGGCAGCAGTGAACCTTCATCAAGCAGCTGAGGAAAGACAGAAGAGCACACTCTCCATATAGAAAAATACAAGAAAAAGGCATAGCTAATTAGCAGCACCTAGAAAATGTACTTTAAGGCAAAACCAGTAAACTTTACATGTACATTTGATTGAGTTACCTTAAAATATAAATGTATGATTAGTCTTTATTAATAGAAACATTATGTCTGTAGTTTTGAAGAGTGACACTTCTGATTTATTCTGCCTCTGACAAAAAAATCCACATTTGACATTTTTGTTTGTGCCATGGTTTAAGAAGTAGAGTTTCTACATTCAGAGAAGAAGGCAGTGATGGCGGATCCTATCCACATTAGCCATTACTGAAGAGATTAAGAATGTTTGGTTTGGACAAAGGAAAACTAAAGAATGACATTATAATGGTGTTTATCTAATATTTGAAGAATGACCATTTACAAAACACATCTGATTGTTTTGATCTGGTATTAGATTGTATGACTGAAATAGATAGGAAAGTGAAAAAAGCTATTGGTCCATATCTAGTAAAATAAAATGTGTTTGTTGTTTTGTATTTAAAATACTTATACAAAGAGTACAAGCATCTATCCTCTTTAATAAAATACTCAAATTTCCTTATACATTTTATTGGCTTGAAGCAAGTTATACAGCCATTTTTAAGCATAAAAGGACATGTTTTTAAAAAAGGGGAGAAAGCAAACGTCTGAGAAGCTCATTACTATCTACTCTACCTTATGTGGCACAGGTACTGAGCAGCCAGAATGGATACTGGCCAGAGCATCAGACCGGATCTTGCAGTCCCTGGTAGTGCCAAACTACTAACCTTTGGTTGTTGAATTATGAGGAAATCTAAGGGTCCCTGAAGAGAAGTTTGGGGGCTGGGGCAGTGGATAGCATTTAGGGGCCTAAGAGCAGTGTCCAATTGTCCATTTTTCCATTCTCAAAAAGAACTTCTACAATATTTTAACAACTCATCCAGCTTGTCTGTTCCAGCTGCATATTATCCCTGCCATGGTCCTTCATCCTAAATGGACACATCTTCACTGATTTAGGCTGGAGAGAAATCTTTGATGCCTATTTATCAGCAAAAACACATAAGAGGAAGCACCAATCTATTAACTTTTCTGAATCAGAGCCCCAGTGATTCATCCTGACAAGTGCCAAGAGGAACTCTTCTGCTTTACATCCTTTGTCTGTGAACATAACATGCCCTAGATTCACTCCTGCATCTTCAGCAGGCTTTTCCCAAAATGGTTTGAACTATGGATCTTTTGACAATCTGATCCCATCAACGTTATATTCTTTCATAAATCTCCCAGAATTGTAGTCTGCTAATGGTAGCACTTGAAGCTTTCTAGTGATAATAATGATATTCCTTTTAAAATTGTGCATTTGGTCATGTGTAAAAATTTGAAGTGGAAGGAAGATAGTCATATTTGCTTATTCTGCCATCTTGATATGATGTCTTAAATGGATTATCTACTAAAGTTAATCTGTTGACAAGCTTTTTCTAGGAGCCTGGAGATAAGAAAAACAAAAGAAAAGCAACAAGGGGTAATATCCAAAACCTGGGACTGAATCCCAGTTTTGCTTGTTAATAATTAAGTACCGTTTTTCAACTCACCTGTTTACTCTGCAACTCTATTCTCACATTTTAAAGGAGAGATAATAATTCCTACCTGAGGAGTTAGTGCAGATGATAAAGATAACACCTACAAACAAATATTAGTCTTAGAAGCATGTATTAAATTGTAGTTCTTAATGTTAGTTTAATGCTAGAAAATTCACAAATCCTATGATGATTGATCAAAATTGTCTACAAATAGAATGAACAAACATTCCAGTTTACTTGACCAGTGCCGGTTTATACCCATTTTCCTAGCAAAATGTCGTTAGCACATTCTTCAGTTCACAAAAGCATCCCAGTTTGGAAGAATGGGCATTGTATAATAATGATGGCATTAAATACCCCTAAGCTTCTGTGATAGTATGCTTCCAGGATATAGGCATGTCAATCAGTGAAGATAAATGCCTTTCGTAGAACTTTGGTAATTAAGGGTGGGACCAGTCTTGTTCATTAAATGAAGACAGCCATATAACTTCTACCTGGAGGATGTATAGTAGCTAAGTGTTCGGGTGCTGAATTCGGGGAGCATAGGTTGAAATTCAGGTTTCCATGTATACCAGCTCTGTGAACTTGGACAAGAACTCAATCTTTCTGAGCCTCGGTTTCCTTCTCAATAAAATGGACAGTCATACAGTTCTTCGAAGATAAATGAGATAACGTGTGTCCAATGTTTATCACACTGTCCAGCACATGTTAAACAGCATAGATGCTTTTTGCAGAAGACACAACATAGCATGAAATTCATCGTAGATTTTGGCACTTTTTAACTTGTGCGGATTGGTTTTGGTATCCACCTTTGTAGTGTGCTATTTCTCCCTCAACATGCAACAAATCGCACCTTTCAATTTATTAATTCTTTGTTTTAGGACACACATGATACTATGTTGAAATGAAATAAAATGGCACATAGTCCCTCTATGATGTTCATGAGTAAAAAAGGAAGGCTCAAGCCTATGTCCTCCGAAGACCAGATGGGATGTTTCCACTTGTTTCTGTTCATTTCACAGCCCAGATGAGACCGAAACAACAGGATCTTCAGGGCCCCCAAAGGAAGAGAACTCCATGTTGACTTCTGATTTATTGATTCCTTCCATTATTCTAGCTCCTGGGTTTAAAATGTTAGTGAATGGAATGATTTTGTTGATGTTTCCAATAGTGGTCTCTTGCCCTCAAAGATGCATACTATTTAAACAGGAAATCTGCCCTTTTAGCACTGAAATAAATACAACTGGTGATGAACTACCCACAGGCAATTTTCTAATGAAGCCCCTCAAACCATGACTTTCCTGCCACATGGGCCAAGGAAGACAAACATAGCTGTGAGAAGAAAAAGCTGACTCTCATTTCTACTGGAATTTCTCAATTTTTAGTTCATAGAATTTAGATAAATGCCATAGCTCCAAGGTCACCTCCAGGGTATTGTGAGACTTCCTTCTTCCCAGTCATCCTAAATATTTCCCTTTCTCTTCCTTTTAAAAAATCTTCACCCCTAATTTTCATGTGTTGTCTATTAACAAAACATGCACATGGAATGCAGACGCTCTATATTTCAAACATTTCTAAACTTCAAGGATGGGGGAAGAATTAAACAAGGGAGAAGGCTGGCTTCCAGCAATAACACAGCTTTAATAAATACATGAAATATTTATAGAACACATAAAGAACAAAGGAAATAGAACACTTCCTCTGTGTATGATTTCTCTCAATGTTTCTTTCAGCCAGGTCTCTTGCCAGTATTTTTTTTTCCTTGAGATGTCTGCTAAGCAACCATGAATGAGGTGTACCTGGTTAATGTACTTTCACCATACTGTCTCTCCTAATTTTCAAAAAGAATTGTAGACGTTAATCATGCTGGATTAACATTTTCATTGTGGGCACATTGTTTTTCTGGAGTAAATTCACTGAGAAGTCTAAGGCCTTTAACAAGTCATAGCTAACTGAAGGCACTATACAATGTTAAGACAGAACAATAACAAAATTCATTGAAATATTATAATTATTATTAGTTATTAGAATTAGTTATGTATCTTTGTAACTTAAGAAACTTAAAGACAGTTATTTCCTCAAAGCCAAAGAGAAAGTTAGTGGCTTCATCTTTGCAACTCCTTTCTAGGGATCTAGCACATATTTCTCTAGAGTTTAGTTTTAAAGGTCTTTGCAAATAAGATAATTTATTTAACTGGCAACAAAAATGTATATAATTTTTGTGATGAGAAAGAGAAAATTAGAGTATGACAAATATCTTTTTGGTAAACTACTGATGTATAATATCTACCCTGATAGTAGCATTACTGGGTATCTTCCTCATATATCATTCCCCATATAACTTCCCCAAAGTTATATCTCTTGTCCTGTCTTCCCAACACCTGGGTCCTGAATTTAGCACTCTTGTTAAGATGGTATTGGTATTCAATAATTAATGTTTACATTACATTACATTAATAGCTTACATTTATTGTACCAGAGGCTATGCTAAGTGATTGATGCAGATCATTCCATTTCATATTCAAAATAGCTCCATTGTATTGGTATCACTCTTATAATAGTATAAGAATACTGAGGATTTGAGCATTTTAAATAATTTGACCAACATCACAAAGGGAAGGAGAGCAGCTTGCCTCCACATAGACATCTGGCTCCACGTAGACTCCCTCAGCCAAGAAAGAGGAATGGTGCAACTTTAAATTGCAGTGTTTCTCTCTCCTCAAAGTAAAATGTGGTAATTGATTCAGGATGGTTTTGCGTGTGTGTGCGCGTGTGTGTGTCAAATTTCAAATTTCACATATTTGTGTCATATATACATAGGATATACTAACCTAAGATAAGAGCAAGCATCAATGTACACATGTGCGTTCTGGAATCAAAAGGCAGCTGTCCACGGAAACGATCTCGTAGTGTCCCACCTCCATTTTCCAGACCTTGCCATTCCTTCTTCCTCTTGAGGACCTTGCCTATGTTGTTTGCTTTGTTTAGGGGGCAGATTAACTTTCTCTTATAAATGTTTTCTCTATATGTGGGATTCAAATGGTCAGGACTCAAGGACTGTTAGGAGAGATGTTGTATAAGCCAGGACAGGACTTTCAGAGAATCGGAATAAGGTTGCTTCTTAGCAAACCTCTTGCAGAAAAGTTCAGGCTGGAAGAAAGGGAAATCTGTATACGTACTGCAGCTGGGAAATTAGTTGAAATAATCAATGCAGTTTTAAGCAAACTTATTCCACTGGCTATAAGGACAAGGTAGGCTAAATTATGTCTGTGGGCACTAGGCAGGGGCTACAAATAGACCTGTTATACAACATGTAAGTACAAAAAACACACATATACATATTTACCTACTTTATACTTAATTATTCTTCTGTATGACCTAATGACATGATATTTTTACCATGGTATATAATTTCTCTAAGAATCCCTTTTGCATTTTGCAACCTAATTTCTACTAACTCTATCAAAATTGGTTGATCCTCTAAAAATGTTGTGTGTCTATACACTGTGGGTGAACAGTTTTTTTTTTTTTTCAGTTCATTCTTTGCCCGCTATGCTAGTCTTAGCTCTATCCTGAAAATAATAAAGATAGCATGTTGGCTGCCTTGATCCACTCAACTAGCTGACTGATAGCAGTTTGATCTTATTGGCTTGCTGGTTGTAATTGTCATTATGTAAGTAAATTTTCTACCCCATACTCCCTTCCCCTTTAAGGTTCAGATAACATATGAGCTCCTTCATGAGCCTTCCCAGAATCCCAAGCAGTACAGTATTCCCCTCTTATCCGAGGTTTCACTTTTCAAGGTTTCAGTTACCCTCTGCCAGTCATCCTCTGGAAACAGATGATCTTCCTCAGAATTATGGTCAGAAGGTCCATAGTAGCCTAATGCTATGTTACAAAGCCCACGTCATTCACCTTACTTCATTCTACCATCTCACATCACCACAAGAAGAAGGGTGAGTAGAGTACAATAAGATATTGAGAGAGAGGGAGACAGAGACCACATTAACATAATTTTTGTTGCAGGATATTGTTACAATTTTTACATTTTATTATTAGCTGTTCTTGTTATTCTCTTCCCATGCCTAATTTATAAATTTAACTTTCTTATAAGTATGTATGTCTAGGGGAAAACATGGAATATATAGTGTTTGGTACTATCCACAGTTTCAGGCATCCATCCACCGGAAGTCTTGGGATCCATCCTCTACAGATGAGGGGTAACTACTGTATTACTTTCTTCAAGACTCAGTTCCCATAGCAGCTTCTGGTATCTCTGAAAGAGCTCCTTTTACCACTTGTCGTAATTATACATGAGAAATCTTACGTATTCTGTCTCTTTCAATAGCGTGAACATAATGTGTACATAGAGGAGGGTTTGGTTTTCTTTCTTTTACTCTTTCTGCTAGTAAGGCTAATACTGTGTTTACTAGACACTTAAACTTATTTGCTAAATAACAATAGACAACTTTTACATTAGTTGATGTGAGGTCTTTGATAAAACATATTTCTTTTAACCTTCAGAACTAGTATCCCCATTTTACAGGTAAGCAGACTTAGGCTCTGAAAAGTTATGTGACTTCCTTTCAAAAGCTAGTAAGAGTCTAGTGCTATAGCATCTATCTTAGAGATGTTCCATTTTCATATTGTAGCTCAGTATTTTTATTTGTATTTGTCATATTCCTCTCTCTTAACTTTTTAGAGAACTTTAAAATAATGATAAATATGCTTATGACTTTTATGCTTATTAGTAATTTCTAATTGACCTGAATTCTACCTATGTGATGTGATTAAAAAGGATACAGATGAACTTTGCTTACCTTTAAATTCTCTTCCTCTGTACTAAATGTAAAACAAACAAACACCTCTCTTTTGGTGTCAAAGTAAAAAGTTAGATTTCTATCTCCAGAAGGCAGCAGTTAAAATACATGAAATACATTAAAATACATTAAACTATACTAGTCAGAGTAGTAAACAAGATTGTAGCTGATGTTATGGAAGCTGACAGAATGAACCGCCAAATACAGAATAGATGTGTGTGACAATCCCTAGAGGTTGAGGAGGCACATCTTGAAAGCACTGTGAGAGAACCCACAGAATCTCTGTTCCCAATGATCCCAGTGATCCTGAAATGTCCAGGGACCAGCGTCCATTGCTTAAGATTGTAAAAGCACTTTAATTACTGGTTTTTGTAGCAGCAGGTTGCCTTAAGAGTGAAAACATCTGGGCAGACGGTATTAAATTATTAAACAGAAACGCCATCCAATGCATAATGGTGGAAATTGTGACCTGATGGAAGACTTTTGATTCAGAAAAAGTGACCCGATTTGACAAAAATTAAGTTATGTAGTTAAAATACTTAGTGCTCATTTTAGGATGAGGTTAGAAGAAATTTGAGGTCAGCTCTACAAGTGAGGGGGCTATGCACACTGAAGAGTAAATATGGAAAAGAGACAGAGCTGAGACAGAGACTGAGAAGTGCATTAGCTTTATTTTCTGTACCTTTCTTCCACCTAGGCTTTTCTCCTGTTAGTTCTGAAGAGGACTGTTCTGAAATTCAGTCTGTAAGCCTTGTTAAATGGGATTAGTTCAGAGAATCTCTAAGAAATGACAAAAACAAAAACAAAAACACCAACTAACCAACCAACCAACCTAAAAAAACACATGAGGATTATGGGTTCCCACCATAATATAGGACTGATAGCTTATGGTAACGCCAAGGAAATGAGAGCATTCCAGATAGAGACTTCACCTGTTCAATGACAATGATTTTGGTCGTCCATGCTGTTTACAATACCTTACAGGAAGCATTCCTATTGAACGTTTGATTCATTGATGCAAGATTCCCCAGAAATTTTAATATATAGTGGAGAAGAAAAGGCAAATACAGAGAACATTCAAAAGACCTTTGAAAGCTGGAGAAGAAAAGGGATAAGAAAGGGGAAATAAAACAGAAAAACGAGAGAGAGTAAAGTAACTTAGATGTTAGGGAGAAGGTGAATGCTACAAATTATTTCCTCAGAGGCAAATAGGAAACCTTTACAGGATTCCTTTCTGGCATTAATTATTGTCAGTTTGAGTAATGAATGTAACTGATTACTATTTTATGAGGAAAAATATTATATCATATAAACAACCATCTATCCAAATTTATTCCAACAGATCAAAATGAAAACCAGTCAAATCACCAAAAAATAAAAAAAAAGAAAAACAACTATGACAACATAGTTCTAGAATTCCCACATCTCTTTAGTTGAGTAATCACACAATCAGGTGAGTATTTAAATGGCATATGTTGACTAAATTAGAAATGCAACAATTTACAAGGTAGTTAAGTAAACTACTTTGCAGTATTTATTGAATGAATTAAGTTAGTTTTGTGCTTTCTAACTTATAGCTTGAGTTTTCTTGGATCCAATAGAAAATCTACTTTTCTTTAAATACATTTTTGCTAAGAAACCAAACCCCAGTTATATTAAATTTGCTTGTATAAACAGAACACTACTGAGGTGGAAATAAGTCCGTAGCATTATTTCTGCAAATATAAGAATGTATTTAAGTAACATACTTCTATAAGTCTTTAATAGAAACTATTTTTAGGGGCTATGATATAACTTGATTTTGAGTAAATTAGATTTTGAAACCTCAAAATTGAAATAGGTTTGGCATTTTATCATCACTGGAAACTGCCCATGTTATTAAATAAGAAAACTGAGAACTGTATTTTCCATGAAATTTCTGAAATGCCGCAAATGGCATTAAATGATATTTGGCTATGTCATTGCAGTCTTGAGTCTCTTTTGGCTGAAATGCTATCCAAAGACAAATGATGCCAATTTGCCTCTATGTACTTCATCCTTAAATCCGACTTTACTTCCCCTTCATGAATATGTACTGAGATCAGTTTGAAGAAAGCATCCTTAAAGTAGTATCATAATGGTCATGTTTCAAAATCAATGTGCCAAACATTGCCCATTAGTATTTAAATATGCCCCACATTCCTTCTGTGGAGTAGTACTAGCAAATCATACTATTCGAATTCACTGATGATTTGCTGTTCCCATCTGTTACTATGGGAAAAAAAATAAAACATTAAGCTTTTACTATGTGCCTAATAATTAAGAAACAATCCCTATTCCTGAGGACTTTATATTTTATTGGGAGGCTGACAGTAAATAGGTTATTAAAATGCAATAGAGGGGCACCTGGGTGGCTCAATCAGTTCAGTGTCTGACTCTTGATTTTGGCTCAGGTCATGATCTCATGGTTCATGTGTTCAAGCCCTGCATTGGGCTCTGAGCTGATGGCATGGAGCCTGCTTGGATTCTGTTTCCCTCTCTCTCGCTGCCCCACCTCTGCTTGCTCTCTGTCTCTCAAAATAAATAAAAATAAACTTAAAAAATAAAATAAGATGCAGCAGAATGAGTATGGTGACAACATTAAGAGCAAAATGCTATACAAGGGTTCAGAAGAGAAGCATCTAATATAGTGTTAGAGATAAAAGAGGCTTAATGCTCACTAAAAATATCTGAAACTGTAACAAAAACATTAAAATTTTAAATTACGATTTGTCAATATATGTCTAGTCAAGAGTAAATTCACCAATTAGCTAGATGTCCTTGAGCAATTTCCTTACCTCCTTGTTTTTATGTTCAAAATAGGAATAATTGCAAAGGACTTTACTAAATATTAAGTGTCTAGTGTGCTTGGTTTAGAAGAAATTCAATTTTTGGGGTAATAAAAATCAACTGTATATATGCTTCCCATAATCAGGGAAATAATGGAATAGAAAATAAAGCTTTATTCATCTTTTTAATGATTTTATTTTGTATCTGACTGAAAATTTTGTAAATCATGGAAAACATCAGGGATAACAGTGTAGCTCAAGGCCATTTTTACTTGAATGCTATTATTTTTTTAACTATTCATAATGGTTTTCTCACAAATATAGTCTGACCTCAGTAATTTCTCAAAAATTATAGAATCAATGGTTTAGAATCCAAATGGTCTGTTTAATAAGATGGAATTACTTTTTTATTTAATGGATTGTTTGCTAGTAGAAAGAATTTTAGATCTATTGTATGCGGTTTTAATAAAATGTGGAAAGTTTATAAAGACTGATCTTGAACTTTGTCTTGATTGAAGCTCACACACAATGATTTTACAAGCCTAGTCTATCTTTAGTACAGAAAGAGGTGCCAAGTATGCATAGTTATGGTCCCTGCCCTCAGGAAAATTGATGTGCATGTGGTGGAATGCCAAATGGCATAACATAGGTAATAAGTGGTGGTGAGATCATTGGATATGGATTAAATATAGAACTAAACAGATAAAAAGGTGCTGGTTTTCCTAAAGAAATCTTGTTAATTCCCATTTCTATACTTGTCCCCCTCTAATTCATTCTCTACCCACTGGATCTCTACACACTGGGAACATATGGTTCTTTAAAAATATTTATTGTATCTTTCAAACTTCTTGCTAAAAACTCTTTGATGTCTTTCACTGGACTTGGGAAAAAGACTAAAATGCATACTATACTCTATAAGATGTTTCATAATCTGAGTTCTGTCCATCTCTCCTGTCTTATTTATGAAGTGGCCCTCCCCTCCTCCTTCATCAGACTTGAGCTCATATGACTCTTCTGCCTTCAGCTGATTCAGTCTCACACTTGCTCTTACCCCCAGTTTTTTTTAATGTAACATTTTATCATAAGCATTTTCTTATATAATAAAATATTTTTAACAAAATGACTTTTAGCAGCAACATAGAAATGCATCACATTTTAAATCATTTTGAAGGACTAACTTTAGTTTCTCTCACCTAAAAAATACTTTCCCTTATTGGGATAAATTTCCTTTTAACCATCAATTTTCTTTTGCTCTGAACTCATGATTTGGGTAGAGTTGTTTCTGCTCTTAGTGCCAGAGGTAGATTGTACTTAGTTTAAACTCTGAGTCAGTTTGAGTGGCAGACACTGGGAATACTGCCCTGAAGACCCATATTTTTTTTTAGGTTTTTATTTTTATTTTTTATTTTTTAATTTTTTTACAAATNTCATCATACAGATCTTTTGTATCCTTGGTTAGGTTTATTTCTAGGTATTTTACGGTTTTTTGTGCAATTGTGAATGGGATCAGCTTCTTGATTTCTCTTTCTGTTGCTTCATTGTTGGTGTATAAAAATGCAACTGATTTCTGTATGTTGATTTTGTACCCTGCAACTTTGCTGAATTCTTGGATCAGTTCCAGTAGGCTTCTCGTGAAGTCTGTCGGGTTTTCTATGTATCATGTCACTGAAGACCCATATATTAAAAAAACAAGAATAGACTTTACAGGCAAAGAAGGGTTGGTTGAATTCTTGATGGAAATTTTTAAATTCTGAGTCCATCCATTTCTGAAACTAGCTCTAATTCTGATCTTATTATTTAAATTATCTTAAAAATTTACAAATAATATCTCTATCTACCTTTGTCCTCATGTCTAATGTGAGATAAAGTATTTTATTTATTTATTTATTTATTTATTTATTTATTTATTTATTTATTTATGCTCCTGGTTCCTGGCACAG
This sequence comes from Crocuta crocuta, assembly GCF_008692635.1. Taxonomy (NCBI): domain Eukaryota; kingdom Metazoa; phylum Chordata; class Mammalia; order Carnivora; family Hyaenidae; genus Crocuta; species Crocuta crocuta. Next base: position 2,815,317 of record NW_027531015.1, on the reverse strand, counting down.
AATTCCTAAAACCTTTGCAATTTCCTAAGTAATAAAAGTATTAGAAACATCTCTTATTGTAATATTTGATCTTTGACCTTATAGATCTTGACACAGGGCTTTTGAAACCCTTTAATTTCCTGGGCTGCAGGAGTGTCTCCTATTCTAATGAGGTGACTCTGGGTGGGCTTTTGAATGACTCCTGGATGAGGGCTAATCCCTAGAAAGACTAAATCATGATTAGAAGCTTGGAATTTTCAGCCCTGTCTCCCATTCCCTTGTGAAGGGAAGAAGGGCTGAAAATAGAGTCTGTGATTGATCATGCCTACATGATGAAGCCTTGTATAAAAATCTCAGTTGTATGGGGTTTGGAGAGCTGCCAGCTTGGCCAACACATTTGCATAGCAGGAGGGTGACACTCCCTAACTCCCTAAGGAAAGAAGCTCCTGTGCTCAGGACCCTCCCAGACCTCACCTTATGCATCTCTTCATCTGGCTGTTCATCTGTATTTTTATCATATCATTTAATAAACTGGTAAACATGTTTCACTAGGTTCTGTGAGCCACTCTAGGAAAGGGTCAGAGTACTCTAGAAATCTAGATCAATAGCCAAGTAAGACAGAAGTTAAGGGGACCTGGGGACCTACTATTTGCAATCAACACTTAAAGGAGGGTGGGAGCAGTCTTGTGGGACTGAGTCCTTGACCTCTGGGATCAAACACCATCTCAACATAGACAGTGTTAGAATTGAGCTAAATTGTAGGACACTTAGCTGGTATCACAGAGAACTTCTCGGTGTGGGAAAAACCCCACACGTTTGGTGTCAGTATTGTGAATTTGTGGTAGTAATATGAGAGTAAAGGAGGTCTGCAAGAAAGAAAGATGTAAGAGGTAGTTTTTCTAATATATCTGTTTCTTCCAGGAATTGAGTTAATGTTTCAAAGAGCAAGATCATTTAAAATTTTTTGATACATGCTTCCAAGCTGTTTTTAAGAGGTGAGAGTGCCCTTCCCAACTCAAAGAAAAAAAATCTAAAATATTACCTTAGATTCTTCAGCTAGTTACTTACAGGATGTACTAAATTTTAAGTTGGAAGTGATTTACATATTAGTATATGGGAAAAATCAGAGGAAATGAACCCATTTGAGGATTGATTAACTCTCATTGTTTTCAACATTAAGGATATTTAAATGACTATGAATGGATGGAAATTAGTTCTAAAATATTAGACAATTAAAAAAAATTATGAACATGTAGCCTAGATATCTGAGAGATGTAACCCAACTAGCCAATGACTTCCCAGAAGCCATATATATTGTAGAATATACTTGTTTTTTTCTATGCATTTAATTTTAGTTGACTGTTTTGCATTTTGCCTCATCATAATGGTATAAGGGTTATTTTATTTGTTTGGGCCCCTAGGCCTATTTTAAAAGCCAAATGAGAACCATCCAATCAAAACTAAGTAGAGAAATACAAACTTTGGCAAATTGGTCATTTGGAGGATTATCTGTTTGGGTAGTTGACTTTTGAAGAACTGACTTTCAACAAAATGACCTAGACACAGATTCAGTGGGTCAGTTTTTACTGTTTTAGGTTATATGAACAGCCTTTGTTTATGATACTTTACTAGTCCACAAAAGACCAACTCCAAAACCAAGAAATGGGCATGAAATAAAGAAGGCCAGATTCAGGAGTATCTGGATGGCTCAGTCAGTTAAGCATCAGACTCTTGGCATTGGGCTCCACTCTGACAGCTTGGAGCCTGCTTGGGATTCTCTCCCTCTCCCTTTCTCTCTGCACCCTCCCCCCAATAAATAAATAAATAAATAAACTTTTTAAAAGGGTAGATTTTAATTGGACATAAAGAAAAATGTGCTATTTTTAATTGGTTGACTTTCAATATGCTTAGACACTCATCTTTGAAGTTCTTTTCCGGGCCTATGAGGATAACACCTCTCTCAATTCCAATCCAAGGATAATGGGAATGTCAAACACAGAGAAGTGCTAAAGGATCCAGGAATCTATGTAGAGGAAAAGTTCAGAGGAATGTAACTAAGGGGAAGGCAAAAGCTCGGAAAGCATTGGCTGGGCACAATAAGGACAATCTACAAGGATTTTAAGCATTTTACACTATTATTTGGAGAATAAGTGTGGACACAGACAGAAATATGATATCTACAACTGTTTCTTTAGAGGCATAGCCTGAGTGGAATTTCTGTGTAAATGATTTATTTGAGAGAATTGTCTCAGGAGAAAGGGAGTGAGGGAAGCAGAATGGCAGGAGAAAGTTAGGCATGGGTTTGGTCTCAGCTGACGTCCAGCTTCAGAACGCCAGAAGCAGTCCTGGAACCAGAATCCCACCTCGGAATTGATCCTTCCCAACGGTTGACCATTATGGAGCGGCTGCTATTAACAACCCACACCTGATTTGTTTTGTAGCTTACTTTAGGCACTTGGGGACATTTATACCTATATTTGTGAAATGCAAAGTAGGAGTCATTAGCCATCCCTACCCCTTATGCATTAGGTAGTTGGTAATATGAGAGAACTAGATTTCTATGACTATTTTTATGTTTATTAAATTCCAGGGGTAAAATTGAGACAAAATTGATCTTCTTTGGTCATTAAATCATGTTGTTGATGTTAGAGCTACAGAACTGGTTTTCACTGGTAGATACATTTAGCAGACTAAAGACTTCTTGGGTACATGCTTTCTCCTAAATTTCTTTTTTTTTTTTAAATTTTTAAAATGTCTTTAATTTATTTTGAGGAGGGAGATAAGCAGAGAGAGGGAGAGAGAGAGAATTCCAAGTTGTCAGCACAGAGCCTGACGTGGGGCTTAATCTCACAAACCATGAGATCATGAACTGAGACAAAATCAAGAAACGGTTGCTTAACCAACTGAGACACCAAGGCGCCCCTTCCCTAAATTTCTTATATCGTTTGTGCCATTAAAATATATTTAGATTTATGTGATTATTTTTCTTAATAAGAGCTGTGATTGCTTACTTGAACTTCATGGTGACACATGCAGTGGGAGTATAAAATGGTTTTAACCAATCCTATTTACTTTGTGGGATGGCAAATGAGCTGACTTAGACCACAAAGTGCTGGGCTGGATTTGAAAATTGGCAAATGTTAATTCTGAGCGGCTTCAGTAGTGTCTCATTTCAGTTTACCACTGAAACAGTACACAAGCAGTGCAAAGGTTCCATGAATTGAGGATACAAATAACTGACTGGAAAGAGCTCGGCAAACTACTCCACATTTTTTAAGGAGACACGTCTATGGTTTAGGAGTTGGTAGCCTGTAGGCATTGAGAATCTTGCCTGGTGATCGATAGTAGCTGAGAAATGAAGGTATTTTATCCATTAGATTGGGACAGGGGCCCCCTTGGCACTCAGCTTTCCTTTTACCAGTATAGAAGGCAATTCTGCCTATGCCACAGGCGCTGTTTAATATCTTAATGCTGAATTAGTCCTATTACTATGGGCACACAAACATGATCAGCTTAACTATTGGAGATCTAGGGTGAGTAGGCTCATTGTGGGGTCAAAACACATAAATTAAATCTATTTCTTGACCAAAACAATCCAACTATATAAAAATATTCTAAATTATGTATTTAAAGACTGACTACAAGACTGGTTCATTAGTTTCAGAAAACTTGGTCAAATGCTAAATATTCAGTATAAATCAAGCAACATACATAGATTTGGTCACCACTTCAATAGGAATAGAACTGCTAAGATTCTGGTAAATTGGGGCACCTGGGTGCCTCAGTCGGTTAAGTGGCTGACTTGGTTTCTGCTCAGGTCATGATCTCCCTGTTCATGAGATGGAGCCCCATGTTGGGCTCTGTGCTGAGATTGCCAAGCCTTCTTGGGATTCTCTCTCCCCCTCTCTCTCTCTCTCTGTGCCCCTCCTCTGCTTGTGCCCTATCTCAAAATAAATAAATAAACTTAAAAAAAAGACATACCGGTAAATTACTTTATGTGGAACACAGTAAGCACTTGCAGCATGTATTTGGAGTGAATCATTCTATTTTCTATGCAACTTTACCTCAGGGAGTGTTCAACTATGTTTTACAAAATATATTAATGCATTTACCTCACACTGTAGTCCATTCTGTCTACAAAAAGTAAAGCATCATTCATACTATTGAAAGACTACTATTATCAGGAACTCCCTGCTGCCAACTAGGAATCTTGTGATTTTCATCCTCTAAAGCCCAGGGTGCAAACTTTACGTCTCGAAAAACACCTCACTTCTATCTCTGACCTCTGTGTCTCTTTCTCAAACATTCACACGTATCTTCTTTGGAAATCAGATTTCAACCTCCAGTTAATCCAGATACTTTTGGATGACAACCTCTTTAACTGGATTTCCATAGTTCAGTACAATTTTATGAACAACAGATCTGCCTGCTGTGTGTGTGTGTGTGTGTGTCTGTGTGTGTGTGTGTGTATTTGTGCATTTAGTATTCATTCATTAGTGATTGCTTATTCTAGCTACTGCCTAGAGTCAGGCCAACAGTTTGTATGCTCTGCATATTGTTTAGTCAACTAAGATAATTCACTCATGTTTTCCATTGCATTCATTGTTTACGAATGTTTTGGGATAGGAAATCATTGTATACCTATTTATTACTATAAAATTAATCAAGCCAATTTCATATATTGTGGATTCTCCTTGGAGGGTAGGGGCATACAATTCAATTCAATTATTTTATCCTTTAAAATTAATTACACCTATATAACATTAAAGTATTTATTCTATAGAGAAGTAATTGATAATTTAATTCTTCAGGCATATTTTAATAAATACTATAATAATGAATTTGATAACCATGACTCCTAAAGTATACTGTTTGAAGAAATGTAATGAAAATTCTTAGTGTTATTTCACTGGATTTAACAGATTTTATGAATAGCAAATAAACAGAAAGAATTTTTTAAATTATGCCAAATTATATCATATAGTAAAGAAAAGAATAACAGAAGATGAATTTCAACTTCTCAAAAAATATAAGCCATATTTATATGTGGGAAAAAACTACTGTTTGGATTCCTTTATCCTGCAGCCCAGGAAATAATTCAGCAGCAGTAACATAAGAGTTTGCTCACGGCACTAAAACACAGGGATTAGTCGAGTACAGGTTGCACCTAACAATTAGGCTTGATAACTCACAATCATATTCTCCCTGAACATTTGGAGCTTTGATACTATCAAGATTTTTTATTCAAGTTTCAGAATCACCATATTAAGGATTTGAGTTTAAATTATCCATTAACAACTTTCTGGTCAATGATATTGAAATACAACACCCTTATATCTTCACTTTCACTCATCACCAGGCAATATGCTCCTATTTAGTGTTATAATGGGCTAAGGCATTTTGAGTAGTGTTTTTCTTTAAATACAGCTATTATTCCAGAGTTTTGCCAGCCAGTGACAGAAATCTAACCCCATGGCTCTAAATGAAAATTAAAAAAAAAAGAGAGAGAGAGAGAGAGAGACTTTTTGGCTCTGATAACTAAACCATGAAAAAGAATGTAATAGCTGAACCGTGTCTCAGTGTCAGATTTCCTCACCATATCCCTTCCTCTGCTTCTAGCTGTAAATCCTCTTCAGTCTCTTAGTATTTTGTTTTCACTAGTGTCTGTGTCACCTTCTTCCAGATTCGCTTGTGTGGTTCTGCAGATGTTAACTATACCCCTGGATTCTAAGTTACGTACTTCACAACATAGAAAACTCCTGACTGTACTACTAGCCTGTTGGATCACTGACCTTTTGGGTAGAAGATTGTTTTTCCTTTTTTAAATTGAGATAGAATTTGCATAGCAAAATATTCATCGTTTAATGTGTACAATTCAGTGCTTTTTAGTATACTCACTAAGTTGTGCAACCATCACCAATATGTAATTTGTTAACATTAGCTTATCCTGAAAAGAAACCTTTTATAAACTCCATTCCCTACCCTCTTTGTTTCCTCAGCCCCTGGAAATCACTAAACTACTTTCTGTCTCTATGGATTTGACTATTATGGACCTTTCATATAAAAGGTTCATACATGGGCTCCTGGGTGGTGTACTCAGTTAAGTGTCCAACTCTTAATTTCGGTTTAGGTCGTGATCTCGGGGTCACAAGATTGAGCCCCAAGCAATGGGTCACGAGTGCTGAGTGTGGAGCCTGCTTATGACTCTCTCTCTCCCTTTGTCTTTGTCCCTCCTCTGCTTTCTCACTGTCTCTAAAAAAGGAAAGGAAGGGAAAGGAAAAGAAAGGAAAGGAAAGGAAAGGAAAGGAAAGGAAAGGAAAGAGGGAGAAAAAGAGAGAGAAAGAAATAGAGAAAGAAAAAGAAAGAGAGAAAGAGAGAAAGAGAGAAAGAGAAAGAAAGAAAGAAAGAAAGAAAGAAAAAGGGAATTATATAAAATACGGGATATTTTGTGTGTGACCTTGTATTTAGCATAATATTTTCATTCATGTTGTAGCATGCATCGACACTTGCATGGCTAGATAACATTCCACTGTATGGACAGACTACTTTTGTTTATCCATTTACTAGTTGTTTCTACTTTTTGGCTATTAAGAATACTATTGCTATTAATATTTGTGTGCAAGTTTTTAAGTGAACACATGTTTTCATTTCTCTTGGGTATGGGCCAAACAGTCAAACTGCTGGATCACATAGAAATTCTCCATGTAATTTTTGAGGAATTGCCAAACTGTTTTCCAAAGGTATTGTACTATTACATATTCCCATTAGCAATGTACGAAGGCTCTAATTTTTCCACATTCTCCCCAACAGCAGTTATTGCCCATCTTTTTACTCTAGCCATCCTAGCAGATATGAACTGGTATCTCATTGTGGTTTTGATTTGCATATCCCTGTGGCTGATGATGTTGAATTTTTTTCGTCTGCTTATTGCCCATTGTATACCTCCTTTGGAGAAATATTTTGCCCATCTTTATTGAGTCATTTGCCTTTTTACTATAGAATTGTGTAAAAACTTTATAAGCTTTGCATACATACTATAGAATAGACTTTTATCACATACATGGTTTGCAAGAATTCTATGTGCATTTGAGAAGAATGTGTAGTCAGTTATTGTTGGATAGATTGTTCTATAAATAACTATGTAGCTCTAGTTGGTTATAGAGTTGTTCAACTCTCTTCTTTCCTTCCTATTCTTCTGTCTAGTGGTCCTTTCTCTTACAAAACTATGGTATTGAAGACTTTATCGATGATAGTTTAATTGTCCATTTTTTCAATTTATGTTTCATGTTTTTTGGACCTCTGTTTGTCATATGTGTTTATGTTTAAAATTGTTATGTATCTTTGATGGATTGAATATTTTTGATTATAAAATAGTCATCTTTGCCTCTAATAACGATTTGTCAAAAAGACTGTTTTGTCCAAGATTACAATAGTCACTACAGCTCTCTTTTAGTTACTGTTTACTTTTCCCCTCCTTTTCTTTTCATTCTATTCGTGTCTTTGAATTTAAAGTGTCTCTTTTATAGACAGCATATAGTTGAACAATGTTTCTTTTTATCTATTCTGCCAATCTCTGCTTTTGATTGGAACTTTTAATATACTTACATTTAATGTAATTATTGATAAGGTATAATTTGTGTGTGTCATTTTGCTATTCGTTTTCCATATATCTTTTTTTTAATTCTGTAGTTCTCCATTACTGCCTTCTGTTGTGTTAAATGTGTACTTTCTAGTGTATAATATTGATTCTGTTGTTGTTTCTTTTAATATATATTTTTGATATATTTTCTTCTTTTAATGTTTATTTAATTTTGAGATAGAGAGAGAGAGAGACAGGGTATGAGTGGATGAAGGGCAGAGAGAAAGGGCAACATAGAATACAAAGCAGGGTCCAGGCTCTGAGCTGTCAGCACAGAGCCTTACATGGGACTCGAACTCACAAACCCCGAGATCATGACCTGAGCCAAAGTCAGATGTCCAACTGACTGAGACACCCAGGTGCCCCTGAGATATTTTCTTAATGCTTGTCCCAGGTGATTACAATTAACATGTTATAACAAACTAATTTGGATCAATATACACTTGATTTAAAGAGTTTCCAAAAACTTTGCTCTTATATTGCTCTTTCTCCCATTTTATGCTTTTATTTTTATAATATATTCCATTCTTATACATTGAATGCCCATCAATAAAGATTTATAAGTATTGTTTTATGCAATTATCTTTAAGATCAAATGAGTGAAAAAATAGTCACATAAAAGAAGAAATAGAAACCATCCTTTTATGTACTTATGTAGTACTTTTACTAGTGTCCTTTGTTTCTTTGTGTGGGTGGATTCGAGTGTTTTGTCTAGTGTCCTCTTATTTCACCATAAAGGGCTCTCTTCAATATTTCTTGTAGGATAAGATTTTCTAGCAACAAATTTTTTCAGGTTTTATGTATCCAAGAATGCCTTAATTTATTTTTTGATATTTTAAGAATAGTTTTCTCGGATAGGAACTATTTGGTTGACAAACTTTTTCTCCCAGCATTTTAAATCTGTCATATCCTGGTATCCATGATTTCTGATGATAAATCACCTGCTAATCTTACAGAGGATTCCTTGTGCTCAATGAATTGCTTCTCTTTTGGTCTTGTTAACTTGTCTTTGACTTTCAACAACTTGAATATGATGCAATCAAGTGCAGATCTCTGTGAATATATACAGTTTAGACACTGTTGACCACATACAAGAAGTGCAGATTAATGTTTTTCGTGAAATTTGAGAAGTTTTGGGCATTATTTCTCCAAATACACTTTTTGCCTCTTTCTTTCTTTTCCTTCTAGTACTCCCATTATACACATGCTGAGGTCTCTGAGGCCAGTTCACTTTTCTTCATTATTATTTATTATGTTTCTTGGTGCAATGGCATGAATGTTTGTGTCTCTCCACAATTCATACGTTGAAATTTTAATGTCCAATATGATAGTATTGGGTAGTGGGGTGTTTGGGAGGAGCCTAGGTCATGACAGTAGTGCTCTCATGAGTGGGATTAGTGCTTTATAAAAGAGACTCCACAGAACTTCCTAGCGAATTCCACACTGTGAGGATACAATGAGATGTCTGCAACTGAAGGAGCACCATCACTGACCATCCTGGCACCTTGATCCTGGACTTCTAGCCTCCAGAACCCTGAGAAACAAATTTCTATTGTTTATAAGATACTTAGTCTGTGGTACAACCTAAAGGGACTGAGACACTCAGACTGGATAATCTCATTTGACCTATCTTTAAGATTTTTATCCATGCATTGATATTCTCAGTTTGGTGAGATACTCTTCCCATATTTTCCTTTAATTCTTTAGACATGGTTTTCTTTAGTTCATTGGGTACATTTAAAATAATGATTTAAAATCTTTGTTTAGTAAAATCGATGTCTTATTTCCTCAATATAGTTTCTATTGCTCTATCACATATTTTTCTTGTGTATAGTCCATACTTTGTAATTTATCTACATGCTTCATAACCTTCATTCTAAAATTGTACACTTTAGGGGCACCTGGGTGGCTCAGTCAGTTAAGTGTCTGGCTTCAGCTCAGGTCATTATCTCACGGTTTGTGGGTTCAAGCCCTGCAGCAGGCTCTGTGCTGTGCTGACAGCTAGCTCAGAGCCTGGAGCCTGCTTCAGATTCTGTGTCTCCCTCTCTCTCTGACCCTCCCCTGCTCATGCTGTCTCTCTTTCTCTCAAAAAATAAATAAAACATTAAAAAAATTAAAAAATAAAATTGGACCCTTTAGATAATACAGTGTGGCAACTCTGGAAATTAGATTCTCTCCCAATCATAAGATTTATTTTGGTTGCTGCTTATTGTTGTGGTAGCTATTTGTTCAGTGACTTTCCTGAACTAGCCCTTTAACATTGGTATTGTTTATTCTATGCAGCCTCTGAAGTCTTTGCATAGTAAGCTTGACGGTCAGCTAGTAATTGGAGAGAGATTCCTTAAATGCCTTAAATCAACAATGTCCCATTTTGCTGAGTGGCTCTGTATGCATTTGGGGACAACCTTCAATATTCACATAAGCAGTTTGTCACTCTGCCTTAGTCTTCATTTCCTGCTCAGGTAGAGCTTCAAGGAGAGCCAATGGTCAATGCTTACAGCTTTTTTCATCTTTCCCAGGCATGCAGAGACCTATGCATGTACATAGACTTCTAGATTCCTATAAATATCTTGGAGATTTTAAAAGCCCCCTATAGACATTTCATTCTTCAGTTTTTTTCTTTAAAGTCTTTCAGTTACCTTATCATTTTCCCCAATCATTACTGCCACATCTGGCAACTCTAATGTTAAACAACTGCTGCTGATTACTTTTAAAAACGCTCCTAGGGAGAAGAGTGTTCATACTGGGTGAGCTCTAGCTGAGGTCAAATAAAGGCAAGCGCTGGGATAGAGTTTTCGAGGGAACTTCTGGATGGCTTAAATAATGGCAGTTATCTGGGAATGGGGCTTTGAAAGAGCTCTAGTTCCATTCTGTCCCCTGTCATGGCTGCTAGTCTGCCAGTTATCACCAGGGTTGTGGGACTGCTAATTTTTAAGACTACTCTGAAATTTGTGAGAGGGCTCTAGGGATATGGAAAATTAAAATTCCACAAGGCTCATTGATGTTACTGAGATCTAGGCATTTCTTTTAAATAAATACTTTCCAGTTTGTTGCAGGCTTTTTGTTCATTTCTGCTAATTTAATTTCTGTTAATTTATTTTTGTTAATTTAAAAAGTTGATTTTGAAAATTTTGGCCAATGTTATGGTTTCTTTTATTGAGCAGAGAATGTTTGAGGGTTCTTACTGTGTCCTTTCCACTGATGTCATCTGCCACCTAATGTGTAAGAATTTGAATTTATTATTTTCTTCTGGATTGCAACCAAGAGCATCTTCACAGATACCCTTCTCCACTCAGTATAATTTGTGGCTGCCAGTTCTGACTTTAGATGTCTTTTTGAAGAGCTAGTTCGTACTTAATAAAATCTTGGGATAAACTCAGATTGACAGAACCTAACATGTCTATCCATGTCCTGTACAGTCACTAAGACAAGAGAGTGTTAGTTCCTCAGTTGTACCAGCTGAGGGGTCAGATGAAAACTGAAGTGAAACTGTGCTGGCAGCCCCTACCTGGGCCACATTATTAGAGCAGGGAGAAACAGTTTCCTCAAAGGAAAGTGATGTTGTTCTGAACATAGAGAATGAGAAATGAGAAACTATGATGTTCTGGTCATTCACAACATGGCAAAATCAGAAGAGAAGTTATATAGTCTTGTCATTCTGCTTTGGTTTCTTCCATGTTCCATACTCCATGTACTCTCAAATTCTATGCATGAACTTCAACTGTGAACTATGACTTCCCTGATCTGTAGCAACAGTGAAAGGCTTTGGCATAAGGGATTCTGTTGGAAGGAGGAGGAAATACTAAAAGACAAAATAAATAGCATTCTACTTATCAGAAATCATATACTATGATTTTTCACAGATAACAAAAATAATGGCATAATATCAACCACCAAGTGTCTAGCATATTACATGAATTCAAAAATAAGCAATCAAGCAGAATTTTTTTTTTTTGTTAGAAATTTTGATAAAACACATTCATGACTTCATTTTAATCAGTTACTATGTTGCTGTTGAATGGTGTCATAATTCCAGGGGTTAATGATTTTCATATATATTTTTTATTTATTTCACTTTTAGAAACAGTTCTTTTCACCCAGCGCATGGATTTGGATAAAAATTTGAAGTGATTGTCTAAGTTATATTCTTATATATAACCATATGCCACTCTTACATTTCAATAAAAGGTTTCCCTCCATCCATTCTCTTAGTTCAAAATGTTATACACAGTTCAGACAATAGTGCTATCAATTAAAACAGTACAATATTCTTGAAACAAGTTATGATTTGATATATATTCTAAATGAAGTAGAGAAGGGGATATTTTATATCTTATGTGGACTGATCAAATTCAGGCTAAGGGTATAATTTAAATGTCTGGATATCCAATAGGAACAGTAAAATAGTCATTCTATTCCTTTTCCATGTAGAAATAAATATTTCATAACTTTCAGACTGTTAGAAATTCTTTCTTTTTTAGATGTTAGAAATTCTTTTTTTTTTTTTTTTAGAAATTCAATATTATTCTATGTTCTGTGTTTTGGGGTCATTGCCAGTATAATCTTCAGGGATGTAGATAAGAAGGGACTGATAATGAAAATGAGGTATGAACTGCACCTATTTGCTGTGTATTTAACCTTCCTTGCCACTAGACACTATCAGCAGTAAGGCAAGAGGTTGTTTACTTGCCAAGTCCTTGATAATTATTTGGCTGAACAGAATTTTAGATTCCAAAGACTCTCATAGATAGACATGGTTTTATTTATCATCCATTCCACTATTTATTTGATACATGAAGTCATCTTCAAATGTTATCTTTCATCTTCAGAATACATTCAATGACTGGAAACCCAATTTCCTAATGAAGAATCCATTCCAATTCCAAATACTTTCTAGAAACTTGTTTGTTGTATAAGCTGCAGTTTGACTTGAGATTTCAAATACTGCATTTAGTTTTGCTCTAAATTAGTAGGGAAAATTGAAAGACTTACATACCAGACTATTGAGAAACTTCATACTAGGTTACAAAGATATAATTCAATTTAGATTCTTTCATTGAGTTAATGAACTATAATATTAGACTGATAAGATATTGTTATTATAGTCCATTAAGATATTTGACAGGTTTTTTTTTATTATGATAATGAGAAAATAGGGAGTGAGTGGTGGGGCACCTCACTGCCTCAGTCAGTCTAGCGTCCAGCTCTTGATTTTGCGTTAGGTCGTGATCTTATGGTTTGTGAGTTTGAATCCTGCATTGTGCTCTGTGCTGACAGTGAAGAGCCTGCTTGAGATTCTCTCTCTCTCCCTCTCTCTCTCCCCCCCCATCTCTCTCACAAAATAAATAAACTTTAAAAAAATGGAAGGGGCAGTGAATTAATCTATAATAGCTGAGTGAAAAAATGTCCCCCAAAGGATGTTTATTAAGAGATTTCTGTTAACGGGCAGTTTCATTGCAAAAGGTCCTTTCCTTGATCTTGTCTCATTCAACAAGACATGCAAAAATTTTGTCAATATTTTGCATTAGAATGAAGAAAAGGATATTTATCAATATGTAGATGACATGATATAGAGAAGAGGAGCTCTTACATGTAATGACTAACAGAATCGGAATCCAAATGATTATGGAACATTAGATGTAGAGGCTATACTTAATCCTCCAAAATTTTAATGGAGAGAAAAAAAGTCTTAAGACAAACAGTGGAGGTCTATAGCTTAGAAACATGAAGAAAATCTAAGAATTGTAGGTGACTGAAAGCATATGAATAACTAACACAGTGACTAGGAAACTAAAACCCACTGTCTGTTTTTGTAAATAAAGTTTTATTGAAATACCGCCATGTTCATTCATTTACATATTGAGTTTGTCTGTTTTCATGCCACAACAGAATTGAGTATTGCAACAGAACGTTATGGACCTCAACAAATAAAATATTTACTACATGGCCATTTATAGAAAAACTGTGCTGACCCCTAATCTAATGCAAACAATTTTTGTTAATAAATATAAAGTTTCCATGTGTGAGAAATAGTCCCCAATGCTTTCTGGACTATTTCTCAGTTTTCTCCTTATTAAAAATTTCAGTTCTGGGCCCCATGATTTGCTAGGGACATGAAACATTAACAACTACCCAGAAGAGACGTAGAGGGGCTGCAAAGAAGCCATGTTGAAGATGAGTAGTAAGTACACTGGAAATAATTAGCTTACAGGAGAGAAAATGAAAATAAGATGGCTATACTTGTTTCAAATATATGAAAGATAATTAAGTAGAAGAGTTATTTTCTATAGCCTCAAGCTTCAGAGAGCAGACCTGGGAAAATGGGTTAATGAAATATATAGAGTTAAGGTTTAGCATGACAAAGAATAACCTACTGGTTATAATTATCTGAAAATAAAAAGTAGACTCCCATTTGTGAAAAGAATCAAGACAGGCAGTCATTTCTGCTTTTTGGAATCAGTTTACATAGTCTGAGGAACGAGGAGAATCATACTTTAGATGAATTTTGAGTCCCTACAAATACTGATACTGACCCACCACTCATCTAACACCAGACTTTATTTTTCCCTAACTGGTTTCCAACTTTGATCCTATCTGTTTCCACCCCTCGACCTGTCTGGTTTTGTGGAATATAGCACAAGTTCTAATTACCCTGTCCTGACATTCATCTTTGATTTTAGATGTAATTGTACTTTATTTTATCTTAACGATTATAATTCTGGCTTGAGACTATATAGTAGATACCTGGCCCAAATCCAACTGTGTGATCATACTTACTCATGCCACAAATATCCATTGATCACCTACTATCTACCAGGCATTATTCCAGGACCCAGGGGTATAGCAATGCTTATTGTTTACAACTGATCTGTTTCTGGGCAGCATCTTCGATGAACCTTATTTTCTTATCCACTTGTGTAAGAAGGATAATATTCACAGTAGGCTACTATTTTTGTACTGCTTAAAGATATCTATTTCATTTAACACTTAAGTGATACTACTTGGTAGGTACTGTCTTAAGTAAATGTTTACAAATCTTTACAAATACTAGCAAATCTTTATAAATACTAGATTATTTAATCCTAGTGATGTGTCTACAAAATAGGTTGTATTATTATTCCCATATTACTGATCAGAAAATTGAGACCAAAGAAATTCAATAACGTACCCAAGGTTACCAAAAATGCTAGAACCCGGGTTCAAATACAGGCAGTCTATCTCTAGAATTCCTGTCTCAATAACAAGAAATTGAGTAAAAGTTCTATTAGTTTAGATGGAGGTGTTTTCCCTTTCCTTCTCTCCCTTCTCTGATCTTACTTATATTACCCAGAAAGTCTCTTTCAAGGGAAGCCATCCCATGAGAGTCCTGAGCCTGAAAACCACATCCATTTTCTGAGTTCCAGGAGGTATTTGTTAGGTAAGAGCCTGACAGATCTTAGTATAACTGTAAAGGGTAAATTCAGAACTCTGCTTGATTCTACCCTAAGTACTGGGTTAAAGAAATGGAGAAGCAAGAGCAAGAGGGAAAGGAGGATGGGAGAGAAAGCTGAGTTGGACATGCAATCTTGTAAAAAGAACAATTATCTAATGCCCACAAAGAATATTCTTCAAGTACTGTGGTCACTTTTACAAAATATATCGCTAATGTATAAAATAGAAACTCTCAAATAGCCTCCATTAGGAGACAATAAGGGCTGTTTATTTTTCATGCTTATATTATGCCTAATTGCCAGGTGTAGCCCATAAAACTAAAGCTGTTTCCTTTGGTAATTCAAGTACTTCACTAGGAGTAGAGCAGAATTCACCTGTGCATATAGATTTTTAAAAAGGCAGCTTGTATATTAAAGGAACACTCTTAAGTACGTGCTTGTCCACAAGTCTACTTTCCTCCGGGTATTGTCCAAGTTTTGGTCCAGTCTTGTATATCAATCTATATGTTCGTTTGTCATACGGTTTCCTAAGTCTTTACTGATCCTTTACATATCATCATGACTCCACTGGACCTGGTATATATTTCAGAAAAGTCACTGAAAAAAAGTCACTTTATTTCAGAAAAGTCTTAGTAACATCTTGCTTATGTTTTATACAGTGAAAGGAAATTTACTGTGCAGATTGTGTCCAGTTGAAATACATTATAAGCTCCTGCCTCCCTTCCTTTCTTCCTGATTCCGCCCCCCCCGCCCTGTTTTTTGTTTTGTTTTGTTTTGTTTTGTTTTTGCATGTATCAACTGTCCAATATATGTTAGGTTCTAAAGCACAAAAAGGAAGCACACAATATCTGGTCCTTTACCTCAGAACTTATCCCACAGAGGGGAATCTCTAGAAAAAGATAATATATACTGTATTGAAGCTATGCCCTGAACACTATTATGTTATAAAACCCAGAGAAAGGGTATCATTTATTATTTATTGGATAAATACTTAACATGTGTCAAATAAGATTTAGGCCTTGTGCTAGATGTTGACAGGAGATGAAGTAGAGACAGAGATTGCAGACAGCTCTTTGAAGAGTTTTGTGGTGCGAAAGGGTAGAGAAATTATAACCTAACACGTTCTAGGGAGGGTAAGTTGGGTGACCAGAAGGCAGACTTTTGTGAAGATGGAAAAGATGCAAGAATGGGGGACAATGGATAGTGCAGAATAAAAAGGAGGTAACTGAAGGATCAAAGTCCTTGAAGAGGAAAAAGGAAGACTGATATAGGTCACAAGTGAAGGTGCTGACTGAGATAGGTGCAGAGGCTGTGCTTTGATGATAACAGAAGAGAAGACGAGATTTTGTGGCCAGAGATGGAGGATGGGGTTATGAAAAGATGAATCCTTTGTCAGCTGCTTGCANAGGTTTTTGCCTTTTTTTTTTTTTTTTTTTTTGTATAAAGTGAAGGAAGGAGGGATGTTGGGTACTTTGAGGTACACAGAGAAGGAAAAATAGTATTTGTTTTAGAGAGCAAGAAAGTGAGTTTACTAGGTAGGTAGACTTTCTCAGAGTTTTAAGTGCTTATTTGAGATTTTGCTCTTTAATTTGAAGGGAGTCAAAACACAAACTTTTCTTCAGCCAGTTCTTGTGATTTAATATGTACAGTTACAGAGTAAGCAAATGGGTGGATTTAATTACTGTGGAGTTTTCCAAAGTGAGTCCATTAGAAAAAGGGGTAAACAAGGGTGTTTTTATGGAAGTAGTTATAGTGGCGAGTCATGAAATAGGAGCTGAATGAGAAGGAAAGTGAAACATTACTGAAAAATTTTAAAAACACTTTTTGATTTTGCTCATTATGAGCTTCAAAATTTCCCTCCATTACATGGGTAGGATATGGCTGATAGAAGGGTATGTGTGACAACATCTGAAGGCGAACTTTACCTCAAAATTTTTTTAAAAAGCAAAATGAGAATAGTGAAAAAGAAACTTTCTAATAAGTTCTACATTTTATGACACATACAATGAATTATGAATGATGGATAATGTGTGCTGATCAGCCTGAAATTTCTTCTGAATCTAAACTGTTGAGAAACTTTAATCCATGAACTTAAAGGAATAGGTACGGGACAGAATAGTCTATTCTGCCCTCTAATTTGCTATTATATTTGGTCTAAGGTGGTGGCTTCTTGCTTTAAGGAACTTATTAGTTATTACAGAATGCTTTTAGTATCTGTTCAATAACTTGGAGATGGCTCCAAGCTACTGTAGCTCTCTGTCTCTTTAGTTTTTGATTTTTGTATGCATTCATGACCTCTTCATTCCTAGTATTTGTTGTGTAAAACTTCTATTTTTTTATTACATGGAAAAGGTGCATATAGAATCCCCTTCAGTAGAACTATGGACAAAACAATCTAGATCAAACTTTGGCAAACTATAACCCAAGGGCTGAACCTGGCCTGCCACTTGCTTTTCTAAATAAAATAAATATTATTTTTATTTATTTCTAGGAGAGAGAGAGAGAGAGACAGCATGAGCAGGGGAGGGTCAGAGAGAGAGGGAGTCACAGACTCTGAAACAGGCTCCAGGCTCTGAGCTGACAGTCAGCATAGAGCCCGACGCGGGGCTCGAACCCACGAACCGCGAGATCATGACCTAAGCGAAAGTCGGACGCTCAACCGACTAAGCCACCCAGGCGCCCCTGTTAGCCTCTCTTTAGCAAGTGACTGCAGTGCATGACAGAAAGATAGGTCACCAAGGACTTCTCTAACTTACCTACCCCACCTTGAAGTCTGTAGCCAGCTCCTTACAGTTGCCAAGAGTTGCCGGAATCCTTGCTGCTCACTGTCCGGCTGTCCCAAGAGTTCTCTTGCTCTTGACTAAGATTAAACCTGTAAGCAGAACGGAACAGCTTTACAATTGATTTGGGAAACAATGCAGAGTTTGCTACTCTTAATTCTTTAATTTTGAAATTTTTGTCTTTCCTATGTTTTGAGGAAGAGAGACAGGAGGAAAGTTGCTTTCACTGATCTCAGTCAGTGAATAACAGAATTGAAATCAAACAGACCAGAACTCAGTGCTCTTTCCTGAGATGCAAAGTTCCCACCTCTCAGGCCTGCTGGATTATGCATGCATCAAAATGTGAATGGAGTTCCTGGGAGTATGATGTTTATTTTCACAATAGGTCTAATGCTGAGTGAAAGAACTAATTGAAAAATCAGAAGAATTTTGTCTTTAAGTGCTCCCGTTAATCACTACATTCATCCATTTGAATTCTGATGAACTGGGTTTTTGCTGTGGAAATTCTTATCACAATGGTCTGACTCTAACTTGTGCCCTGCCCGTGGCTTTGATTTATAATGTGCTTCTTGTTGTTTGCCAGCTCTTTTTGAAACTGCAGAATGGAAAGAAATGTTTTAAACAATGTCACATCCAGAAGGTGATTTCTGGGAGCTTCAAATGCAAGCTTTCATCTTTCTTCCAGGTTAGCCATCCGCTCAGGCTGCTGAATAGCACTGGGGCTTCCTGGACACATTAGGGATTCTGGACAGGTTTCATCCAGACACCCTGTGCTCCTTGCCATTCTAATAGTGGCATTTTGTCTCTCAGTGGAATCTTGTCACATTACATTTAGGGGAAGTGATTTGTTTTTGTTTCCAGGCTGTAGCTTCCCAAAAGCTATGATCACATGAGTTAACCAATGTTAAATTCATTTCCCAACGTATCCTGTTCGCCAGCCTAAAGAGAAGGAAAGCAGATACTGCTTATTTTTTCTCTTGTGTTCCCTTGAATTTTCCTCAAGTTTTTACTGGGCTGGTAAAGATGAGGAAAATGCGAATCAGGGTGGCAAGGAAAGGAGTTATAAAGGGAATATCGATGACAGGACAATTTTTTGTTTTGTGTTGTGTTGTTTTTAGCCATGGGAGAGATAAAGAGGGCTAAGTCAAAATGCACTAGGGTTTTAGGACTGTGGTCTGGGAATTTAGGTAGCATGTGTTTTTAGTGTCTGCTATACCACACATGTGTAGAGTTAAGGTATAAACTGGTGAAGGTGCTGGAAAAACATACAAATTGCCATGAAGGTTTTCCCTATTCTTTAAAAAAATTTTTTTAATGTTTGTTTATTTTTGAGAGAGGGAGAGAGAGAAATAGAGTGTGAGTGGGGGAGGGACTAAGAGGGAGAGAAGCTGTCAGCGCAGAGCCTGATGTGGGGCTCAAACCCACGAACTGTGAGGTAATGTCCTGAGCTGAAGTTAGACACTTAACAGACTGAGCCACCCAGGTGCCCCACCCTCCACTATTTTTTTTAGAGAAAAATCACCCCTTCCTTCCTTCCTTTCTTCCTTCCTGCCTTTTTCCTTCCTTCCTTCTTTTTCCCCTTCCTTCCTTACTCCCTCTCTCTCTCCCTCCTCCCCCCCCCTTTGTATGATTGTGACTTAAATATATAAAGAATGTATGGAGGTTTCTTCACCCTTCTTGTCCAAAACAGGAAACTGCTTGGCAGCAACAGTATGGAAAGAAAGAGATACTCTATAAGATCTGAGTCAGAAAACATTTACCATAATTGGCAAAATGGGTAGTTTGGGATTTATGTTCAGGATCATCTACTATTTTAAGAGAGTTATACTTGTATGATGAAAAATTTAGGTTTATGTTCTCTTTTTCTCCCCTTTCCCTTTCTCCCTCCTTTCCTCTTTTCCTTCCTTCCTTCCTTCCCTTTCTTTCTTTCTTTCTTTCTTTTTTTCTTTCTTTCTTTCTTTCTTTCTTTCTTTCTTTCTTTCTTTCTTTCTTTCTTTCTTTCTTTCTTCCTCTTTCTTTGTTTCCTTTCTCTCTGATGAAAACATCTGTTCCACTTCAAAGATTAAAATAATCATAGAGTTGGGTGCCTGTGTAGCTCAACTGGTTAAGTGTTTGACTTCAGCTCAAGTCATGATCTCAAGGTTCATGAGTTTGAGCCCCTTATCAGGCTCTGTACTGACAGCTCAGAACCTGGAGCCTGCTTCACATTCTGTGTCTCCCTCATTATGTCCCTCCCACACTCATGCTTTGTCTTTCTCTCTCTCTCTCTGAAAAATAAATACATTAAAAGTAATTTTTTAAATAATCATAGACTTGTAAATTATAATGTAGATTTGTGGGAAGATTTCTGTGACTTACCTAGTAATTCAGCTTAAGTTAGAAAGTCAAAACCCAAATGAGAGAGAAAGGGAGGAAGAAAGGAGCTATTACTTAAAACTTGTTTTACCCAGTGAAAATGTCAGAAAATGAGATCCAAATTCTGGGTTCCCTCCACACTTCACCATCTATCCTGGATGTTATTTTTGTTTGTTTTAATGTTAAAGAATACAATCACAGAAAAAGCAATTCTAAGAAGACTATCACTAATATTATAGCTATAATTGCAAAATAATCTGACTATAGCCTATTGACATTTATCAGTTATTGGTTTTTATTTAAAAAATTTTTAACATTTATTTTTCTTAGAGCGACAAAGACAGACAGAGTATGAGGGAGGGAGGGGCAGAGAGTAAGAAAGAGACACAGGATCTGAAAGAGGCTGCAGGCTCTGAGCTGTCAGCACAGAGCCTGATGTGGGGTTCGAACCCATGAACTGTGAGATCATGACCTGAGCCGAAATCAGATGCTTAACCAACTGAGCCACCCAGGTGCCCCTATCAGTTATTAATTTGTGTAGTCATTCAATAATCACTGAGTGTGTTCACTCCATGCCAGGTATGGAGCTATATAGTACAGGTAGACATCTGAATAAAATGGCACACCCACCCTTTATCCTCAAGAGGCTTAAAGTCTTTCTATAACACTGGTGAATTAATTAAACGATCAAAATAATAGCCAAACTATTTCAGTTCTCCAAACGATTATATCTTTCTGGTCAGACAATAATTATACAATAATTCTAGCAACTTGGCAATACCTTTCTTGAAGTCGACTTATTTTTTTACAAGGTATTATAACATCTAGATGTGAAGAAAAGTGGAATAACTAAATGGGATGGAACTTTTATTTTTATTGTGTTATTTGAGTATTAACTGCAAAATATAAACAGATATTATAAGGATGTAAAGGAAGATAGTGCAGGGGAAAGGTCAATGGACTGATTGAGTTTAGGACTTTATATAATTCTATTACCCTAAGAATTCACCTTCCAGACCCACAGGCTGCCGTGAGACAGTGAGAAATGCAGGTGCATCTCTAAGACCTGACTCCACCATTTACTAGCTAGGGGACTTTGGATGCACAATGTCACATTATTTTTAATCTGAGTTTCAGACTTTTTTAAAATAGCCACAATAATAATTACTAAATCACAGGAATAAGGATGTGAAATCCACCAAGTGAAAACACTTTATAAACTCTAAAATTTAAAGGAATTTTAATATTAATAGACAACCAGTTTGAGGATATTGTATATATATGAGCACATCTTTCTGTTTCCACAATATTTTGCAATGCACAAATATTCCCTTTAAAACTGTTTTCTGGGGGCATCTGGGTGGCTCAGTCGATTAAGCATTTGACTTCAACTCAGGTCATGATTTCACAACTCATGAGTTCCAGCCCCCTGTCGGGCTCTGTGCTGACAACTCAGAGCCTGAGGCCTGCTTCAGATTCTAGGTCTCTGTCTCTCTTTCTGCCCCTTCCCTGCTCACACTTTGTCTGTCTGTTTCTCTCTCCAAAATAAATAAACATTAAACTTTTTCTGTTTTGCCCTTTTCTCTAATGTTTAGTTAATTTTCTTAGTTGATACCTGTTACCTGCCCCATTCCTTCTCCATTTCTCTTCATTATATTTGTAAGTCAAAATTTGATATTAACTGTGACAGATATACCTAATTGTGAGGTTAATAATGAAAGTAAAATTATAACTTAATGTGAATTTTGGTGCTGTGGAGATCTCAAATCTTGAAATCCTCAAATATATTTTTTTCTTATTTACCCATATTTGAGTCTAATTAAAACAGCATTTCCACATGCATTAGATTTTCAATTGTGTTTTTCTTTTGAAAAAAAAGAAAACATTATCAATACTGCAATGATGATTTTCATCAGTTTTTGTTACAAAAATAGAATATTATCCAAATATTCTGGTATGTTTAGAACATCTGAAGGGTTAAATCGGCTTTACTTGCCTTCCCTGGGAACCAACCTCTACTCTCTCAGCATTTTGCTTTTACTTCTATGAACAACACTTAGTCCACCTCTTTTGTAAGTTGAATGCTCATCTTCTGACTTCTTTACTTACTTACTTTATTTATATTTTAAAGTATCTATTTATTTTTGAGAAACAGAAAGAGAGAGAGAGGGAAAGAGACCAAGTGTGAGCCAAGGTGGGGCAGATAGAGACAGAGACACCAGATCTGAAGTGGGTTTCAGGCCCCAAACTATCAGCACAGAGCTGGATGCAGGGCTTGAACTCACAAATGGTGAGATCATGACCTGAGCCAAAGTTGCTTAACTGACTGAGCCATCCAGGTGCCCCCTGTCTTCTTTACATTACAACTTTTCCAGGATAGGACTTAAGTTCTCACCCTATCTCTATCATCAGCGCTAATCCTAATACCTAACAATTATGTTCAATAATGTTTGCACAATAAATTATTTGCACTGAAAATATAACATGTAGAGGCGTCTGGGTGGCTCATTCAGTTAAGTGTCCAAATCTTGATTTTGGCTCAGGTCGTGATCTCACGGTTGGTAGAATCAAGCCCAACATTGCTATCAACATTGGGCTCTGCTAACATTGCAGAGCTTGCTTGGTATTCTCTCTCCCTCTCTCTCTGTCCCTCCCCCACCTGCATTCTATCTCTCAAAGTATATCAACTTAAAAAAAATAAAACAGTTCTCTATAAGTAGCTTTTCAATGGAATTTCTAAAAAATATTTTTAGAAATAGAAGACTTTCTCTGGCTATCGTTTATATGCAGATGTTCACATATGATAATCAGATTAGATTTACCAATAGCCCTTGAGTTCTTACTGTGTTTAGCAGAAGCCTTAAGGATTTACAGTGATATGTTCATAATATCAAAATTACTCACTTTGTTAAGAATCTTGAATATTTGCATATATTATTTTAGTACAATGGTAGAAACACCATATAATAAACTTTGGTTGTATTAAAACAAAATTTATGAAAATCCTAGACTTCAAACTTTATTAATTGATGTAAAAATTTATTTGAATCAAAACCAAAATGTATAATAAGCAATAAAGACTGTTTTATAGATATTAATTCTGTTTAAACTATTTTACAATACAATACAAACCAAATCAACATTTTAATAAGACTTGTCTTTATAAAATCATTAGAAAGCTTATTTGAAATAATAAGTGAGCAAGCATAACCAAAAATTTAATTACATAATAAGCTGGTAGATGGGAATTGCACTAATAGATAATAAAATATATGATTCATCTAAAAAATCAGTACAATACATTGGTACTATTTTATAAAGCAAACAAAAGATATCATCTTATAGGACTACCATAAAAACAAACAGAACAGAAAATAAAATACAACATAGCATAAAGTCCTGAAATTGAACCAAGTATGGGTAATATATAATAATGTTGACGTTAGTACATAATAAAATTATGCTTCCAAATTATTGGGAAAGTTGTGTATTACTTAGCACCAAGTTTTATTTTTTTCATAAAAAATACATCATGGAAAACTAGTAAAAACTACTATTGAATATATGATAGCAAAGAATTAATGGTTTTAATATATAGGAGCTTTGCCAGTCAATAAGAAAAACCTAAGTGTATTAACAGAAGAATAGGTAAGGGCAGGACAAGAATTTCTAGGAGAAGAAATACAAAGATATCATAGGTTCATAGAAACCATGCTAATTGCACTAAATCCAATCTTTAGAAATTAAATAAACTATGTTATCTAATGTATATTAAGAGCAACAATAATTTTTAAAAAATCAATTTTGTTATACCTTGCATATATGTACAGAATAGGTTTGCTGAGTATCATGGGCAAATTTAACTCTATCCTTTCTTGCAACTCACAAGCAAACATAACAAATAAAAGTAATTTTAAAACACTGTATCAAGAGAAAAAAAAGAAAAAAAAAGAAAGGAAATGCCTGACTTGAACTGGAACAGAAGTACATGGTTTCTTTTTTCCTCTGGAGAGAAAATTAGCAGTATTTACCAAAATCCCTAACAGTAAGCATTCCATTGCCCTCCAAAAGTTACATTCCTAGAAATCTTCCTTAAGGAACTAATTGAGGATGAAGACAAATATTTATCTAACAAGATATATTACAGAACATTGTTTATAATGGAGAAAAATGGAATTTAGTTAAACGACCCTCCACGGGGATATTAAACAAATGATGATAAAGTCTACAATGGAAGGCATATATTCATTTATAATCACATCCTCAAAGAATATTTAATTACATGAGTATGTCTATGTATATCTATGTCTATCCATGTATGATATGATATGATATATGTAGGAAGCAGTATGAATGATATGATACAATTTTTGCAACAGGCTTCCTTACATTCGGAAAAAAGCAAGTATAATACACATTTGCGGATGGTTCCCTTCATCATTGGCCTTGACGTCATAGTCAAAATGGCTGTTAGGTGCAGATGCTCCATCTTACCCAGGTACTTTTCAGGCATTCCTTTAACCACAGAATCTAATCGGTCTTTGCACATTCCACTCCTTGGTGATGAAGTAAGCACCTCTCTAGGAAACCAGCACCCACATGGGCCAGTCTTATAGGCATGTCCACCAATCATCATCATCAATCATGATTCCCATGCACTTGCTTTGACCTAGTCTTTAAAAATGCTCCAGAGAAATGTGAATTTCTCCAGAAATCACCTGGAGAGACAAGGAGCTAAGTAGTTTAGACGGTAACTGATATCTACTTAAATTATTACTCATCATTACTTAAATGAGAGTAATGAGACCCAAAGAGCATAAGGCATAGAACAAAAAGCAGTTTGAGAACGTGATAAAGAAAAATGTAAAAGCAAAACACAAAATCTTTGCTTTACTCCTATAAAATTTTGTCTCAATGTTGACAAATTGTGACAAGATACAATTTTGGTAAAGCTTCCAATGTTATTACATTTTCAGTCATTCATGAAAACCAGGGTGCTCTTAGTGAGTATTATTTCATAAATGAGCATCATACTATCTATAGCTCAATATTTGGCATGATACACTGCATTAGTGCCCTGGCTGAAGAACATAATGTATCTGGTAGCTTTAGCATGGAATCACTCTGATCATTTTAGTATAGCCCAGGCAGAGTTTTTTTCCTGGTATTTGTATCCTCTAGCTCTCACATTTACTTGCTAAGAGTCAGCTGAGTGCCGACTATAAAAAGTAAAGTACTGTACTTCTCTAGTACTGGACATCTTACCTGCCTCAAATCCACTTCTTAGAGGAGGGTAACTTAAGTCTTTTTAAAAATTTAACATTCTTAGGAGCACCTGGTTGGCTCAGTTGGTAGAACATGTAGCTCTTGACCTCAGAGTTGTAGGTTCAAGCCCTGTGTTGGGTATAGAGATTACTTAAAAATAAGATCTTAGAAAATGTACCATTCTTAGTTTCATAAAAATTAGGGCACTACATGGAGGCAGATGCTGGAACATCTCCTCAATGAAAATTATCAATTGGCTCTGAATAAGAAAAAAAAAAATGCTCTCCATTTAATTAGTAACTGCTCTGGATTTTTCTTCATTGATCTTTATGTGGAAAAATGCTCTCACTGAGCTAATCTAATGCCAAGTCTGTGATGTAAGATGCTCTTATTGCTTTGACTTTGTAGTAATATGAGGAAAGAACAGCTACTAATGAATTCTGAAGGAGGCAGTAAGTAAGCTTCCATAAACACAGATGATGTTCCTGATAAAATGCAAAAGTGCTTAGTCTTAAGTCAGGTAAGGATGGTGGCACTTATGTTGTCAGGTGGCCCTGAGTCATACAGTTTTCTCTCCTTATAAACGATTTTCCTGTCCAGAGGCCTAGAGCCCACAACACATTTATAAAGCATCTATTATGTGACAGGAACATCAGGCAAGGAACTGACAGTGTCAACATGAACAAGAAGATCCCTATTCAAAAGAAGCTCTTGTAAAGCTAGAGAGATAATGTAAGTAATTTTGACAATGAGATTTTTGTTCTCTTATAGATGCGAACAGATAGAACAGATATTTCTACCTGGGAAGGGCTTGAGATGCCTCTGCTGAGGTGTGGAAGAAACCAGGGAAAGGCAATGGAAAGAAATGGCATTTCAGGCTAAGGGAACCACATGAGCAAAACCACCACTGAAAAGTTCTACCTGGTGGAAAGGAAACGTTCTGCAAGACGCACCCAAAGTAAATAGCAGTGAAGCCAAAGACAATCTGATAGTTGCTAAAGGTGGATGGAAAAGCCTATGTGTACCTTCCCTGCTCTCGCTCGGCTATATTTGCTTGCTTCTGTTGCTGAGATCCCCCTGAGGGTTGGAAAGTCTTTCATGTGTATCAAATGTTTTTCTCCACGTTTCCCTTTCCCTCTGCTTTAGTCCTGCATTTTTGGGGACGGTTGCTGGTTTAAGTTGCTCAATGGTGTTTTTTTTTCCCTGCTATCTTTGTTGGAGGTTGTGCCAAATACAGTTCTGCTGCTTCTTAATTATATTCTTAATCTCTATAGGCTTATAACAGAAAGTCTTTGGCTCTAGGCTGCAAGAAGAGAAAATGTAAGAGCAGCAAATAATACACAAAATGAAACCATTCATAATTGTCTAAAAAATGGGAAAGCTAGCAGCTGCTCAATTCCAATTATTTCTGTTATCTGCAGAATTTCTTACTGAAGGCAAGAATAATCACTGTACTCAGCAGCTTGGGAAATGCAGTTTTATATAAAACACAGGCTCCATAAAACTGAAAAATTACAAGAAGTTTGGCTGTACTTGAATACAGGGAAAAACTGAGACCAGGGGTGGGGGGGAAGTGCCTGAGGTTGCCTCAAAATAGGAAAATGTCCAGAGGGCTTTTAGTATTCACAGATACTTGTTCATCCCTGCATTGTGTTACTGAAGATTTTATTAGCCCCACTTCGTAGATGAGGAAACTAAAGCATTCAGCATGTTCAAGTTCTTATAGCAATTCAGCAGCTGAAATCAAGAACAGAATTCTAATTTTCCAGTTCCCAGGCTCATGGTTTATTCCCCTGTGTCACAGCTCTGTTTTTCCCACACTGTGACCTACCAGATGGCAGCCACAGCTGAAGTCAATGTCTGAATTCCTTGTGTTATGGCTCTTAACTTACATAAATGTAATGCGATATGGCCGTTTCCTCTGTTAATATGGATGTGTTTCTGTTGGGAACATCTCTCTTTATCCATCTTCTAGGAATACTTTTCTAGTAAGATATAATGTTTTATAATCATGAAATTTCAGATGATGGAACACTCCCTCAAAAAGTTATTGTTTGGGGCACCTGGGTGGCTCAGTCGGTTAAGTATCTGACCCTTGATTTCTGCTCAGGTCATGATATCACAATTGGTGCGCCTCACAGAGCCTGCTTGGAATTCTGTCTCCCTCTCTCTGCCCCTCCCTCACTCTTTCTCTCTCTAAATATAAACAAATAGACTTTAAAAATATATTTTTCAATTTTCTGTGACAGATATTTGCCATCGCTTTCCTTTTATGGGCTTGCCTCAGGGAATCCATGTCAGAGAGTTTGTTTGTTGTATTTGTTTCAGTAAATATAAGAGGATTCCTACTCAGCTTTTTCAAATACTCTAATTTCTGGTATTGGACCGTGTGTTTCGTTCCCTTGCTTCTCTTTTCCATCCACCCACTAAACGTTTTTCCACCCATCCCTATATCCATCTATCTCTTCGTTTAGTCAAATAACCAGTCTGTAGTGCTTACCATGTGTAAGGCACTATTGTGGATGCTATGGAGAAGATAAAGATTCACCCACCAAATTCTTTGTCCCATAAGCTTACAGAATGATAGGTTAGTCAGGACATTCATTTATTAAACTTTTTACTCATTCCACAAGTTTTTCATGAGCAACTGGTACATAAGTCTGCTGCTACATAATAGAGAACAAAATAAACATTGCCTTTGCCCACCATAGACTCCCTGAATGAGTGAGGAGCTATTGTATTATTGTGAGACTGAAACAGGAAGAGTATTCAGTGAATACACAGGAGCAAGACTTCCTAGAGAGAGAGAAAGGTTCCTGAAAGAATTATCTCGTGCCTGAAACATGAATATGAGTTAGCCAGGTAGGGGAAGAAAGGAGTGTGCTTGGGAGAAGAAACATTATGGTCCTGAAGAGAAAAAGGAAAGCTTAACACGTTTGAGAATCTCAACAAGGTTTAGTAAGACAGTCTCAGGAGTGTGAAGAAACGGACCGGTAAGAAATAGGTTTCAGTAGAGAAGTGTGGCATGAATGGAAGCAACTTATAGTACAGACTGGTTAAGATATTAGAGCTCTTGAAACATCTCTCAGTCTCCTTGGTTGAGAAAAGAGAAGACCAGTGGTTCTCCAAATAGTCTCAGGACCAGCGGAATGAGTGTCCCCTGGAAACTTGTTAAAAATGCAAATTTTCAGACTCCACCCCAGAGCTATTGAATTAAAAACTGTGGAGATGGGCACTCACCAATACATGGTTTCACATGCCTTTCAGGCAATTCCCTGAACTTGAACTTGAACGCCTCGTGTTTGAGAACCACTAGATTAAAGAAGAACAATACTGGAGGAAAAGAGACTGCTTAGGAGATTGGGGTGAAAACCTATATAAGATTATACAAGTAATTACAATGTGAGCTAGAAGATTCAGGTGTCAGAGCAGAAGCACAGACCAACTGCCACATTTGTTCAGAGGAACAGGTCAGGCTATTAAAATAGGCTATTAATAGGGGGAAATGACATTTGAGCTGAACTCATGAACTTTAACACTTATTTACTATCCTATGTATCACTTTTTTTCTAACTGTATTTCTGATCATAGTTTTGAAAAAAATAATGGTCACACTACTAGCTTTCTATAAATAACTATGGAATAATCCATCTTCTTAGTGAATACTTTCTCACTGAGTATTGTGTCACAAAACACTGTTCAGAATCAATTGACTCAAGCACTTGAATACAATTTTGATAAAATTCAATCAATAAAAAAATAACTACTTCATGGACAATTTTTAATACTGAAAGTCATTTTTAATTGTTCATAAAGTGTAAAAATAGTGAGGAATACATTTATGATTCTTTCAAGGTGATTTTTTAGCTTATAAAATTATACACACATAGCACACATATGTACATAACATATGTATACATATACATGTATGTATGTGTATATGTATATATATAATATTCTTGTCTTCAGAATTTTTTGGATATTTATATACATTTGCTAGAGAAATTAACTGAAACATAACTTGAACATAGAATTGTGTCTGTTTTTGTTTTTCTTCCCTGCTTCCCTTCCTTCCTTCTCTCCTTTCTGTCTCTCTGAGCCGTGACCAATTAGATCACAAATCCTTAAGGAGAAGCTAGTTTCTTTTGACTATGTAGCCCAGAATTGGTGCAAAGGAATAATTAAAACTACATGTTATTCTTTTTGTGTATAGTCAAACGGAAACTTTGCAAAGTTTGCTTTTCTTCACGTTCACCTATATTTTAGCTGGCTAGCCAAAAAAAAAAAATCTACTTTTTGTTTTTTTATGCCATCAATTTAGCACCTATTTTAATAAACACTTCTGATATTTTTAATGGCTCATTATACCTAATTTGTTATAAGTAACATTTGCAATATTCAATTCTACAAATAGTGATACTAAGGTCTTGGTAGGCCAAGTCAAAAATCCCTGCAACTTAAGTTTTGTACAGGCATTTTTTTCAATTTAAATGTTCTTGTATAACATAAGGTCAGTGTAAAATATTCCAAAAAATCCTGTAAGGATTAATTGTAAGAAAGCTGAACAAAGAGTGAACTTTGCCAAGTCTTTTAAAAAGCCAGCTGTATGCATCTGCTTGTTAGCGTGTAGCATTATTCTGAGCTGGGAATTCTGTACACTTCACAGTATACATGGACCATTTGTCCTGGGAACATATTTTGTGGCTGCCAAAACTAGACGGAGTTAGCCAGTTCCCGTGAGAGGAACATGATGGTTCTGAAACAAAAGGGAGAAAACTGAAAACAGAGGACAATTCTCATTGTGAGGGTGGGAAATGAACTGGAAACACAAGAAAAAAAAATGAATCAGGTCGCTTTAACTACTTTCAAAACATTTCTTCCCCCAAACTTTTGAATTTCATGATTATTAATAATGATAAAATATTGCAGTGTACTACTTTTATCTTGGTAAATACCTTCATAAATAACATGTTTAGGGCATTTTAAAAGTAGTGTATGATATTCAAGGCTGTAGTATCCCAGACTATGTTCTAAAAAAAGATACAACTATTCAGTTTAAAACTTAAATGAAACCTTTGAATTGCTTATTTATGCTACATATAGAACCAAACCTAGATTATTTTTTTATTACATATTAGTTAGGATTGGGTTCAAATGATTATTGCAAAACAAACACACACACAAACAATAACAGAGAAACCCAGACAGCTGCGGCCTAAATAAATAAAAGCCTAGATATGTAGTCTGACGTAAGCAGCACATAGATAGAGCAGCAGCTCCATTAGGTCTTTGGGACCTCAGATTTCATTCAAGCTCTAGGCCTGGCTGTCCCTCCCCTCCCCTTCGGGAAGCCTCTGGAACTCATAAATATTCCAGACAACAGGATGGAAGAAGCAGGACATAAAATAGTTTCTTTTCTTCTCATATGAAAATACTTTCATGCCACCTGTCCCAGATGCATATGTTTTATATAGCTGCAATCATTATGCATGTAATGCTGTGTTTTTTTATCTATAACGTTTTTCATATCCATTCTCACCATCCCTTCATACTCTTTCGAATGGGTGTCCGTAATTATTTAACTTGTTCCTGTTGTTAGACATTTTTTGCTTCTGTTTTCGCTTCTGTAAATAAAATGCAGTGTCTTCACACAGAGTTGTGTCTTACGTGTTACTTTCAAATAGGTGAATTTTACAAAATAGGAATATTAGAACAAAGGATGCAAACGTTTTTGTAGTATAGTACTTGAAACATATTGCCAAATTATTTGTCAAAAGGATAGTGCTAATTTACTTTGCTATCAGCTAAGTATGACTTACTTTACCATTGTTAGTATGCTCTTGAAGAGAGCATAAAAAACTTGTTTTTTAATATTTATTTATTTTTGAGATAGAGAGAAACAGGATGTGAGGGGAGGAGAACAGAGAGAGAGGGAGACACAGAATGTGAAACAGACTCCAGCTCAGCACAGAGCCCAATATGGGGCTTGAACCCACAAACCGTGAGATCATGACCTGAGCCGGTCAGAGGCTTAACCAACTGAGTGACTCAAGTGCCCCTAGATGGTACTGTTTTTAATGGTCAATTTAATAGGTGAAAAATGGCACCACACCCCTTTTTTCTAATTCTATTTAGTGCTTAGTATTGAAAGTGCAGGCTTTTCAATATGTTTGTTTACTAAATGCATTTTCTCCTGAGAGAATTGACTAATTATATTTTTTTACCTAGTCATTGAAGTATATTTTTTCCAATTTTACAATAAACTTCTATTTAAAAATGCAACCTTTTTTCATATTTGTTATAAATATTTTTCTAGATATTTTTACCATTTAAAAATCTTACAATGGTTTAGAACTTTTATATAGCTGAAGATTGATTATTTACTTTAGCATTTCTTCTTTTGTTTCTTTGCTTAGGAAGCTTAGGTATTAACATTTTCACTAGCCCTTCCCTCAGACAGTTGATGAATACTTAATTGTCTTTTTTGTGTGGCACTTTAGATCATATGGAATTTTGTCGCATAGTGTATAATGTGAATCAAATTGCTTTATCTAATTGCTTTTGGGTTAACTCAATAACCTTTAGAAAATGATTTTAATATTCATCATACATTTAATTTTTATGTAGAATTGAGTCTTTTGGAGGCTTTACGACTTTAGTTCTTCATGACTATTCACGTATAAACACTTCACATCAATTAGAATTGTTTAAATCATGCTCATTCATTTATATCCTTGAGTCATTCATTCAATAAGTATTAACTGAATGTTAATAAGTATTAACTTCTTGTAAGCTATGCTAGGTATAAAATTGTAGATAAGACCATTCTGATCTTTGTAGAAGTTAGGTATTTTCAGTGAGTAATCTAAGTATATAGATTACAATTCACAGGACATGACCTTGAACATGGAGTGTCATGATATAGAAACTCAGCATTTACATATCAATTTTCCATGTATTCTGTTTGGAAGAAAACATGTCTCATCATGAGAAAATGTCCGTCATGGGTGGAACAGTAGGGACAATGATTGAAGAACAAAGCACTTGTCTTGCTGACAATATGAAGAATGAGTATTTTCATTTTACTAATGAAGATGATGGTTTTGGATTAATCAACCATGGACTCTTAGTTCTAAGATGATCAGAACTCTTTTTCTTCATCATAGCCCATGGTGACAGTGACCCTTCTCCTACTGAAATGTGTCAGAGGGTCACTGTAGCACTGACGGCAGCCTTGAAAGGTTTCATCGGGGCCCACCAAAATATGTTTTTTTTTTTTTTCCCCGTGCTAATCCCTTCTATCACTTATAATTCCCTGGACTTGGTCTACTCTGTTGCCTCCTTGTCCAATTATAAATGGAAATCCCTATAATTTCACACAGATTACCCTTGGCAGAGGGGAATTTAAGGATTATTGTTAGAAGTGAGAGGGCATGGTTGCTACACAATATCATGTATATTTACAGAATTTATTTCAAGCTTAGCTAGGGAAGTATTTTTGCTATTGTCTTTGATGAGAACTCAGTAGAACAAATATGCTGATAATATATTCTATTCTTATTTTGTAAATAAATTTTTGTCTTAGGAAGTTTTGAAAAATTGTGCCATCCATAGTTATGATAGGTCATCAGAAAATGCTGTTAAACATAAATGAAAAATAGGATCTTCTATAATTCAATCACTTACTGAAAACCATTGTGAATTATTTTTGGTGTATATATTTTAGACTCCTCCCTCACATACATATAGTAATTATTATACAAGTGTTTTTAATTGACCAACAGTTCAAATCAGAATAAAACACCTTCCTTACCAGTAATATATATATTTTAAGATTGTCAGTTTAATGTCATCATATCACTTTATTACTTGAATGAAACAATTTACATTGTTACAAAAATAGCCATTTTTGTGTATTTTGAATAAAACTGTAATGAAAATCTTATAGATAAATACTTGCATGTCTGTTAATACTGCTTTAGAAAATACTCCTAGAAAAAAAAAAAGAAAATATTCCTAGAGTTGGGATTTGTTCATTAGGATAGCACACATTTTAGTGCTCTTAAAACATAACACCAAATGGTCCACTAAGAAAGTTGGGCCAATTATAATAATCTCAAATGCGCCTCAACACAGCATTTTGTTTAGTCACTAGGAATATTTAAAAAGTGGTATTTATTTCTTAAAATTTGCATGTATTTGATTACTATCAGGATGGAAGATACACTTCCATGTTTTGTGTGTCATTTTTCTACAAATCATAATAGGATGTGTATTTTAATTATTAATTTAAAAATAAGAGCAAATCAGAGAACTCTAGATGCTGGNAATGATAACACCAATATTATACCTTGGCATATCAGACAATCGGCAAATTTTTACTGGAGATGGAATGAAAACATTTGTGGGGATATCGCTATGAATAATAATATTACTGAAAAGCCATAGAACTGCCAATTGATGATTTGGGGATGGCAGTGGTCTAGAGAACCATTCATCCAGTTAGGTACTACAGCATTTAATGTCACACAGTTTGTTTGATGGTATGGAGTTATTTAATTTAGCACAATACAACAGGGAGATGGATTGGAGAAACTGTCTTACAAGAAATCACAACAGATAGAGGAGAGATGAAAAGATGTGAAGAGATAAGAATTAATATGAAAAGAGAACTCTCATCAAACAAAAGAATTATGACACTGATTAGGTATGTGAATTTTAGACTCTTGGGTGGATAACTCA
The DNA here is from genome assembly GCF_008692635.1 of Crocuta crocuta. Lineage (NCBI taxonomy): Eukaryota > Metazoa > Chordata > Mammalia > Carnivora > Hyaenidae > Crocuta > Crocuta crocuta. The sequence continues at coordinate 2,781,127 of NW_027531015.1, read as the reverse complement.
AGTTACATACACATTTCTTGAATGTCATTTAGTATTTTGGAGTGCTTTCCACAATGCAAGAATCTGTAGGCAATTTAATATCCCGGGACTATTTCTGTGAATTTTATTCAAGACTGTAACACTCATTTTCCTATTACACTTATATTTCAGAGACAAGCAGTTCTCTAAAATTACTCAGTAATCAACACTGCATGCAAATCAAGTGTCTTTCTTCTTATTCATGTTCACTGAGTTTGGCACAAAGTTGCTCTTATAAATGACCAGTAAGGTATAAAAGTAAAAAATGGTTACAATTTTTTTAAACTAACATTTAAAAATACTTTTGGTTTTTATTAATTCTATTTTAATTGGCTTTTCCATATTCCTTATGCTGTATATTTGATGATTTATTAGGAATGATATACTAGCTAAATAATTATATATCATAGCAGGTGATTATAAGCCAATCCATATTAGGGCATGAATATACTAGTGTTAAAAATTATTAGCTTCTAGGGGAGCTTGGGTGGCTTAGTCGGTTGAGCCTCCAGTTTCAGCTCAGGTCATGATCTCAAGGTTCATGAGTTTGAGCCCTGCATTGGGCTCCATGCGGACAGCTTGGAGCCTGGAGGCTGCTTTGAATTCTGTCTTCCTTTCCCCCTCTGCCCCTCCCCTGCTTGTGCTCTTTATCTCTCAAAAATAAATAAATAACTTAAAAAATAAAGATCTGGTCCAAAATGTTTAAAAAAATTATTGGCTTTTGGATTCTGTCTCTTCAATAATGACTGTATGATGCATATAATTATCCAATGGCAGTTTTCTTTGGATGTATGTAATTGCTAATTTATTGAATCACTGCCTTTGTGTAAAATGCAGCATTGTTAACTTTAGACTAAGAAAAAAATAAGAAACAGAAAATCTGTTTCTTGGGAATTCCCACTGGCCAGCTATATCTGCCAAACATCTAGGTGAGAAATGTTTGAAATCACATGAGTACCTATCACAATGCAAATGTGCAGCTGTTAGCCCTTTATCTAAAAAAGGAGAATGCCTCTTTGGGAGTAAAATGTGATAAATTCAAATTAGTTTATCGAATGTTCAATCTCACTTTTATTTTTATATCCGTGAACAACAATTTTGAGAGCAAAGAGTCATTTTGCCATTTTTAATCAATTTATCTCTACTCAAACAATACTTAACTTTAAATCCAAATGTATCTCATCGAATTTTTAAAGCTAACATTTGGTACAAAAATTATTAAAATCCATAGAACTATCAGCTGGCCACTCTGTCAGCTAAAATTTTTCTTTAAGAATAAAACCATTTTTTTCCTAGGGACTCTGTAAGTGAGATAAGGCACTAGGGTTTTTTTCCCCCCAATTCTGTTCTTGTGCTTACATAAAGTATCTAGATTTGCCTCCTGTTTCATTGAAAATGCATTTCCATTTAGCTGTTGAGATAACCTGGATCAGCCTCAATCAGATAAGGGAGATGGAATTTTTAAAATGTTTATAGTGTTTATTTACGCTATTAAAGCAACTTTGCAATTTCAAAACTGGATTTCTAAGCTACAACCACAGCCCATGTCGTCAGTACGCTCTCGCCCTTACTGAACTGCTTGTCTGGGGCAGCCGCTAATTTGTCTCCCTTTGGACAACGGGAGGCTCTCAATATAAAGAAAGGCCCTGTGTCAGGTGATGGTGGAGGTGGAGGAGGGGGAAGGTCAGCGTAGGGGACTCAGATTTATGCTACTTTGACTCTGTATGATGCATAAAATCTCAAAATTTCGCTGGCTTGGCAGACAAGCTATCTATTCGGAGGACGGATGATGAGAACCTGGCAGAGGCTCTGCAGGAAACAGGCCGCTGAGAATTGAGAGGATGAAGGCTCCCAACCTGGCGCGGCTGAGCCGTGTTCTCACCGCGGAGCGCCCCGCAAAGGGGATTAGAGCCCTGCGCCAGGCAGATGGGGTCTTTTAGCCCCCGTGGCCTCCAACAATAGACCACACAGGGAAGCCGCCTCCCTGTTCCCAGACAGCAACTGAGATGGCTTCTGGGGCTGCAGGCCTTGCACGGATTTTTAAAGCAGGAGGGAGGGATATCTTTAATATTGCTCCACTCAGACTTCTGCCATCGTCTTGAGCTAGTAGAAGCTGTGAATTTGGGCAATTCTTTTTCCTTTTGTTCTCTCCTGTACTCAGTTCCTACAAAAAAAATTAGTTTTCATAGATATTTTGTTCAGCCATTTATTCTTTCCTGAACATTTATTGAGTGACCAGTCTTTTCAAGGTAAAATACTAGCCCTAGGGAACAAAACAATCTGGCCCACAATCTAGTAAAGAAAACAAACCTACAAAAACAAATAAAAATATAGAGAAAATGCAATAAGCTGTACTGACTCCAGACCCAATGTTGCCTAGAAGCCCTAACTATACGTCACCCTGCGTTTTACATCTTTGTCAACAATGATTCAGAGTGAGGTGATAGCGGCTCCAGGTCACTAGGCAGCTTCCTCGGAACAGCGTACATTTTCCTGACCAGACCACTGCCCGAGAAAATAGTTATTCGACAAGTTTGATTTTTCACTTTAATATTTAGAAGATTGTAAAAGAAAGGTGAAATGTGTCATAACCATAAGTGTAAATCAACATAACAAGATGTTGGAAGATATCACTCCCCTCATTTTAGAGGAGATGTTCCTTGTTATAAAAGCATCAGAGTCAGAGAAGGATGACCTTTCCCATTAGAGACAATAAGGCGGTTGTGTGTGAGGAGTAGATAGAAAGGCATGGAAGACAGTGTGTGTGGAAGTTGTGCGTAGTTGGTTACAATCTTAGCTGCTAAGAAATTAAACTTTGGAGATGGAAGAAGTGTCTCCAGATGAATTTCAAGAAGTCAGGCTGAATTAAGTGCCCTCTAAATCCTTTATATTTCTCCCAAAGAAGAACCCACAGTAAAGATATATATGATTCTTCAAACTCATTGGACTGATATTTCCTTAAGGTGAATCAGTACAGAAATGAGGCCACAGGTCTGCTTAGCTCTATGCAGTTGGTTACACAGACACGATATTCTATTGCCTGGGAAGAACAATGGTTTGGAAGTCAGGACACCTGAGTCACATACCAAATTCTGAGCAAGGTATTTTCTCTTTCTGGGTTTGTATTCTCTTGAGAAGTTGGACTTTAAAACCTCTAAAGAAAATTTCAGTTGTCATAAATAAGGAGAAAGAACGATTGCTGGGACTTCTCTGGGGTGTGTGTGTGTGTGTGTGTGTGTGTGTGTGTGTTTAATTTTAATCTATTGAAATGTTCTCCCTATAAGCACCATATCAGCACAGAAAATGCCCAAGTAGAATCTGTGCCCATGTGCCCTGGAAGCTAGGAATTGCCTGCTGAATAGCCATTTGTCCATCACGAAATTCCAACAGGAAGACATGATGGGCAGAAGGGTGGAGGACAGCCTCTTCTCTAGGCACATGGAAAGAACACAAACAAGAGGAAGATTTGAGCCTAGTCTGCTTTCCTCTGACTCTGTATCATCACCCCCATCAAATACATTTCCACCATGACAGTAACAACAGTATTCTTCATGTTGTCATTAAAACTGAAAAATCTGGGGTTTAGCAAAAGAGACTCATATTCATTAAGAGTCCATGTTATGATAGACACCGTTTTAGCTATTTAAACTGTAAGATGCTTTTCCTACATCTCATTTAATCCTGAAAATCCATGAGATTAGAGACATGTATCCATATTTTGGCAGATGAGGACACAACCTAAAGTCCCAGTGCTTATAAAGTCAGACATGGTATAGGAAGACTACTTGCTGACCCTCAAGCCTATGTTTATTTGTTTGTTTGTTTGTTCCCATTTTATTATGATGCTTTTCACGTAACAAAGGTACTTTGTCAGTACCTGTAGTATCATAGAGACTACGAGCTAAAGGAAAAGTTCATTGGGATGCTACAGGGATTAAAACTATTATGCACCAGGGCAATCGGGTGGCTCAGTTAGTTAAGCATCTGACTTTGGCTTAGGTCATGATCTCATCGTTTGTGGGTTTGAACCCCATGACGGGCTCTGTGCTAACAGCTTAGAGCCTGGAGCCTGATTCAGATTCTGTGTCTCCCTCTCTCTCTACCCCTCCCCCACTCGTGCTCTGTCTCTCTCTCTCTCTCTCTCTCTTAAAAATAAATAAACATTTAAAAAACAACTATTATGCACCTGTCAGTCAGATATTACAGTTTGCTTGATGAAATGGCACATTTCCTTTATGAAGCAATATGAATAACCTATTGTTATGCAGTCATATATAGACATAAATGTTTATTGAATAAAAAATAAGATTTTCATATTGGCCACATAAAATTATTTAAGAATTATTATTGAGCTTATTCCAATTTATTATCTTAAATGAGCCCACAGTTATTAATTTTATAACTATACAGTCCAATAAATAAGCATATAAAGTGGTTTCCTCCAGCACCAGATTTTGAGATGGAAGAGAGACAAATCTCTAAATGATTCATCTCTATGTCTCTAAGGCTGAGCCCTGAAATTCTGGTGAGAAATACTTTGTTATTTTTTAAAATTTTTTAATGTTTACTTATTTTTGAGAGAGATAGACTGAGCACAACTGGGGAGAGGTGCAGAGAGAAGAAAGCAGAATCCAAACCAGTCTCCAGGCTCTGAACTGTCAGCACCAAACCCGACATGCGCCTCGAACTCACGAACCAGGAGATCATGACCTGGGCTGAAGCTGGATGTTCAACCAACTAAGCCACCCAGGTGGCTAATATTTTGTTTTCTTAAAGGTAGCGGTGCTAGTGAGGATGAGAGTGCATATATTTATATACCAATTTCTCTTAAATATATTTAAAACAATGTCCATTGAGAAAAATATTCTTGGTGAATAGCATCTCACATTAGGCAATCATCAAAACAGTTTTAAAAGTGTAGGCTCTGGTCAGGCTGCCTGGGTTTAAATCCCTGCTCTGTGATTTATCAGCTGCATGATCTTAGGCAAGCCTCAGTGTTACTTATCCTGTGATAGTTGATAAATGAACCAACCTCTCAGTGTTTTATGAGGAAAAAATGACTGATGCAAACCATTCAGTTAAGTGACTTTAAAACATAGTAAGCATCAATAAATACATAATATTAATAAGTGAAAAAATTATCTTTAGATTCATTAATACCCCAAAGAAGTATCTCATAGTTAACAATCATTAAAGATATGGAGAAGAAATATTTTTAGTTTGATCCAAAAGATCATATTTTGCCCTTATTTTCTGAACCCTATTTCTGAAAAAGAAACTATGGCCAGAAGAAAAAAAGGGGATTAAAGCATACTTCAGGGAATCATATACTTTCTCATTATTATTCCATTCTGCCTGCTTTCTAATTCAGCCTCTAAGTTGAACTGAAACCCCAAGCCTCCTCCAATCTTTTGATCAACTCAACTCAGAGTTTAATCCTTTCCATTTTAGTTGGATTTGCTCTAAGAAGAGACTGTTGAATTATAGAAGACAACTCAATCTTCACTAAGCATTACTGTATTTGAGGTTTTCTTTTCTTTTCTTTTTTCTTAATTTCATGGGATCCTCATGTCAAAATATCTTTCTGGAATTTATGAGACGATAGAAAGTAATATCCAGAATAAAAATTGTCCATCAAAAGTGATGTAGAGGTAAGTAAAAGCTTCATGAACAAAAACAAACTACCATGCTTTTGTGTTATATATAAAATACCATCATTATCTTTTTATAAGAACCTCACTTTTGACAATGAGGAAATGAAGTACCGAAGAAAACATTTTCCTGATTAGAGCCTTTTATATAAATAAATATATGTCCCTTTCCCGTCCTTCTTGACCAGTGTTAAACAATGGCCACTTATAAAGGAAATGATGTCAACACACTACTGATAAAAATCAAACTGCACTGGAGAAAACACAGTGAAACACAACGGAAAAAAAAAACCCACAGCTTTCTAACTTATGTAGTTTGTCCTGGTAACTCTATAAAGAACAGTCAATTATTAAATTTAAAGCATATGTCCATTACATCCCCACCTGCCCTGAGTTTATTATGTTTGTACAGCTTTAATATATGTATCTTTCCACAAAACAATTACAGAATCAGAAGGAAAATGTAAAAATAAATTGTCTTTGGCAAACAGAATTTATAGCCATAAATGCATGTAACTCTCTTTTGATTAAATCTTAAAATTTGACTGGCATTCCAATCCCTTTCATAGCTATCCATTCTGGGAAAGACTATTTCAGCAGGGTTTACAGAATTATTGTGGGAAATCTTGAAGACTATTTATCAATTTAATGATACTGAATAAATGCTTGGTAGAACATTCAGACTATGGATAAAAGATAGTATAAAATATGTGGAGAACGATCCCATACCTGTTACAAATTTGCAGTGTTAGAATTTAAGGTGTTGTAAATCAACCTTATTCTCAAGGAAGTGATTTCTCCCATGGACGTTCTAGCTCTTCTAAAATAAGCATATATCTGGATGACCTGTTTTGTCAGCTTGAAGAACCATGAAGGTCAAATATCATTTTAGTCTTTTAAATTACTGTCTTGTTTCCTCTCCAAATTAATGGCCCTTGTGCCAACTATTTAGAAAAATAAACTATTATAATAGTGATTGGTTTTATATATTTTGCCATCAGCATTTCTGAGTTGATTATTAACCACATGTGGTGATTATAGGAATCTCTCCCTTGTATCTGAATTTAAATATTTACAACCTTTTATAGAACTGCTATAAAAAAGCAGAGCTAATCTGGGTATTCATTGCTATCTTTCATGTAAGACAATGATATCCTAAACTGTACCCCCATGCTATGAAGTGGGGAGAAGGATATTATTTAAAATGGATGGTGTCACTGGGGCACCTGGGTGGCTCAGTCAGTTAACTGTCCAACTTTGGCTCAGGTCATGATCTTGCGGTCCCTAAGTTCGAGCCCCAGGTCGGAGGACTCTGTGCTGACAGTTCAGAGCCTGGAGCTTGCTTTAGGTTCTGTGTGTGTCTCTCCCTCCGTCCCTCTTCCACTTGTGCACTTGTGTGTGCATTCTCTCTCTCTCAAAAATAAATTTAAGAACATTAAAAAAAATTAAATGGATGGTGTCATCAAATCACCAGAAGCAACATGCCACAACCCACCCCGACTCCCAAATATCCAGAAATAATGTGAAATGCTGTCCATGCCAGAACTCTCAGCACTTTATTTCCTCTGGTATCAAAAGCCTTATTTTAATTAAAAACCAGGCAGCATGGAGGGCTCAGTCACCACCACAATTTAAGAAGTCAAGGAAGCAGTAAAGCCAAAAAGATTACCCTCTAGGGAGCTCCATGTGCTCCTATCACAAAACCTTCTCTTTCCAGCAGTCTCTGGTGGTACAGTCTAAAGTCACAAGTTCTCAAGGAAAGCAATAGAGTGCAATATTAGTCCTTGAAATGACCTTGACGATTTCTCAACTGGCTTAATTCTCTCTATAGATAAAGAGGCTAAGGTGCAAAATAATAATGACAGTAATAATAATACACAATAATGACTTACTCTGTTTTCATATTCTAAGTAGATTTAGTCTATTCAATGAACGAGTGAGCAGACTAAGGAAAGAAAGAAAAAAAGAAAGCCTTAATCCATGTCTCAAAATGAGACAGAAATCGGTATGTTTTCTAGAATACTATCTTATCTTTAGTTTCTTGGGAATAATTTGGTAAATCAATATTTAATTGTTTAATTATAGCCTCATATTTGAAAAGAGAGACAAACAAAAGACATCAATATTCTGTGTGGGCCTCAGTTATGGTGGTTAAGTTTCAAATCAGAGAAACAAAATGTGAAGTATATCTCAATACAATCACAGAAAAGTTGGAAGTGATGGAGATAAGCTCAAAAGGACCCTTGGACAACTACTTAGGCAAATAAAAGCTCTACTGCATTGCCCTGTAGTCTTTATTTTCGGCGTATGTTCATTACCTTCAGGTTTTGGTTATTCATAAAGAATCAGATTTTCCACTAGTCTTGGGACAAGCCCACAACCCTGAAATTCTTAGGACGAATTTACTACAGATCAATTTCCAGCAGATGTTTTAATTTATCTCTAGATATTTTGAAATTAAGGAGTAGGGTATAAAGGATGACTTTTAGGGTATTTTTTTTCTTCCCAAACTATTTGGAAATATTCCTTGGATTATTTTATAATTATATTATTAAGAATTATTTTTATAATTATTCTGTAGCAACATGAAACACATATACATGACATAACTTGATACTAACTGCTAAAGGAAGGAAGAAAGAAAATAATTTTAAAGTGACAGAACCAAATAATGGAGTCATAGAGTCCCACGACTGGAGATTCTACCTGGATTTGGAGTCTGATAAACCTGTGCTGAACTGCATTCTGGTTACCAGCCAGCCCTAGAATCTTAAACCACAATCTGCATCTGTGCCTGTGGATGAGGCGCAAACATTATTATCTTTTTTGAGAGGATTAATGGATGTAACGAATGAGATTGCCTGATGTAGTGCTATGTTGGATGAATTGTAGGTATTCAAAGGATATTTTAATGTTATTTTATAATATTATTTATTTTATTTTATTTTTCTGCTACAGAGATTGTGCAAGAGAGTAAGTATCCTGTAGTTTTACATGTGCGAACACACACAGTGAAGAGTAAGATGTAGAGCATCACTGAGAACTTGCTTTGCAGATATTTGAAGGATTTTAGGAATTTACTGATAGTTACATGAACTAGTGGAAACTGGCACTTCTTCCAAATCAAGCATTCTAACTCTGNAAGGAGACACAAGAAACTGGTAAGGTCACCTCTAGGGAGGAGGAATGGGGGACAAAAAATGGGAGAAGACGTAATTTTCACTTTTTCCTCTGTTATGGATGGAATGTTTTTATCCCCCCAAAATTCATATGTTGGAACCTATCCTCTAATGTGATGGTGGGACCTTTGGGAGGTAAGTAGCATGAGATGAGGTCATGATAAAGCCCTCATGACCAGGGGTAGGGTCCTTTGGAAAAGTTATGAGAAAACTTGCTTCTCCCCTCTGCTCCCTGCCATGTGAGGATACACAGAAAAGTCAGCAGTCGGCAACCGAGAGAAGGTTCTCACCAGTACTGGACTTTCAATCTCATCTGAGACTTTCACACTCTAGATATGTAAGGAATAAATGTCAGTCTATAGCACTTTGTTGTAGAAGCCCGAACTGATGAAGAAACTCCTGTTTATATATTTATATTTTGGCATTGTTTGTGTACATATTTATGTTACAATTACTTTGTTATTTTGAAATAAACAGAAATGGAAGAGAAATGGCATTTAAGTACATCACCAGAGTGCATTCTCAACAATCAGTTCTTCTTTATTTGGACAGAAACTTCTATATTTTATAGGAAATCAAACGAAAGTAGAAAAGTTTTCTAAGCATAATATTCATTCTTTTATAGGAGTCAAAGCATGTCTCATGTATTCAAGTACTCTGAACAAATTTATTTATACATAGAAAATTACCATCACAAGCAGCTATGCAATGATACTTCAGCTAAATAGCAAATATTTTAAAAATTCTGTATGCAAACCCCTTTTCTAGGCCTTGGATGGGGAAGTAATGGGAAGAAGTCATAAAAGATCCTACAGATATGGCTACGATACAGAGAGCTCTCTGTGTTCCAGGTTACGGCGTAGTGGAGGAGACAGAATCAGAAACAACCACATAAGGTATCACGCGATAGATTTTATAAGTGCAGGTGATATTATACATGCTGTACGAAGTGGAAGAAGGAAGATTTTTTGCATGTAGGAATATCTGAGAAGGTTTTTGGGGAAGGTGTTATAAGAACGGATCCTCAAGAGTAAAGGCCATTTAGACAATGAGACTCGCCTGAGCCACAAGACAGTGTTTGGAGATCTCAGAGTATGTTTAGGCCATGGAGCGCTGCCGCACCAAGAGAAGGACAGCACACAAGAAGAGACCTAGTCAAGAACGAGCCAAACCGGATGAGGACTGGGACATCACACTAGGGATTCTGAACTTTTTTCTATGAAACACTGAGAATGTTTGAAGATCTTTCACCCGAGTTCACATGTTCAGAAGATAACTTTGTGGGAGTGTAAAGGCTGGATTGGCATGAGAAGCAGCTCAGGGCGGTGAGACAGGAGGTGGCTGTTGGGAGGGTACACGAACATTAGCTTCCTTTATGGGAAGCGCAGCTCTAACTGCCAGAGCAGAAATGTTAAAATGTGGGCTCGCCTGCAAAGACAGCTCCAAAGCAGACACATCCCATGCCTCTTTTCACATATTTTTGAATCTGGAATCTTTGTTAGCAACCTGAAAAGAAACACATGTCTGGCATTATTCACGATTACCTTAAGTGGAGAGGTATTTCAAAAGCAATTGCCTGGCTCCGTTAACCGGAATTATGCCAAGGTCATAGTTATTTTATATATTTTTTCAACATTTATTTATTTTTGAGAGACAGAGGAAGTGTGAGCACGGGGCAGAGAGACAGAGAGAGAGAGATACAGAATCTGAAGCAGGCTCCACGCTCCATGCTCCCTGCTGTCAGCACAGAGCCGGATGCAAGGCTCATACTCACAAACTACGAGATCATGATCTGAGCCCAAGTCAGACGTTTAACCAACTGAGACACTCAGGAGGCCCAGTCATAGCTATATGAATCAATAAAAAAATAAATAAATAAAAATAACCAGTTGAGATGCTGCACCTTTAAGAGTTTCAGGCTAGACCATTTTCTCTATCCACACTAAGATTTTTTTTTCCAATGATGGATGGATTTCTTTTGAAACTGGGTTTTTGTATAACAAAATGTTGTGCAGTTAGCTTCCAGGGATTCCTTCCTAAGGTAAGGTTTCATTTAAAACTTTTGATTCTTCATATAAATAAGAGGTATTTTTCCAACCCAAGAAACTAAGGGTTACTTCCGGAATTCTTTGGAAAAGTTACACCAGCTAGGTGACTGGCTCACAGTTGAAGAAATGCCTTTGTAGTTTAAGGAAGCTTAAACAGAAGGCTTCATGGCTGTTTTGCCGACTGTGTCAAACATCAGAGGAATTTTCCAATGGGTCTTTAAGAGTTTAGCATTTGCTTTAATTAGGAAGATACCTGGGTGTTTAATGGGAAGTTTTCAAGCTGTTGGAGCAGAACTAGAGTAAATGACCCTATTTATTTGGAGAAATAAAGTTAACAGTGTCACAGGTGCTTCATAAAGCAACACATAATTGCAAATGGGAGGTGAGGAAAGTAACAGAAGAGAAATTTACATCAAAGGAAATTATATCCATACATGTAACTGAGTTTCTCTTACCAAGAACTTTCAAAACAATACATGCTTACCTAGAAAGACAAAGGAAACCTATTTTCATAACAGGATATCTTAAGAATATTCATTTATTTTGCTGGGAATGAGTTACATTATCAATAGAATGTAAACGGTTTGCAGCAATATGGTTTTTCTGGTTATCAAGAAAATCTTGGTATTTGAGTTTTTGTTTAGACAATGGGTTCTTTAGGTAAGAGAGGGAACGTCTATAAACTCTTCAAAACTTGAGTGTGCTGTTCATTTTTTTAAATAAAGCTATGATAAAAATCTAAGGTCTCTTTAAGAAATAAGTTGGTGCTAGAAGCTTCTAGAAAGAAATACTTATAAAAAGAAAACCCTTGAAGAGCTTATAAAAAAACTTTAGTGTACAATAGCTTTTATGCCAGTTGGGAACAGGATCACTTAGAAAGGTAGAGAAATTAGAATAAACAGGAAATAAACACCTTACCAGAAAGCCTCTGAGAGGTTTGGGTAAATCTGGTCAGTGTTGCCTCCCGAAAAGATTTATTTACTGAAGTGGATATTTCTTTTCTACCTCAGGTCATATGCAACAGAAGGATGTAAAAATTCGGAAACCTCAGCAGGTGAGATAAGAGCTAATCAGCGGTCCTAAGGAGGCAACTCTGATCAGCTGTGAGTGACATAAAACCTCCCAAGTTCAGAGTCAACTTTCTGTGAGGGCTACTTTTATCAAGGTTATTCTAAAGCATCAGAGTACTGAGGAGTCCATAGTGTGTCTTTGAATGACTTTGAATTTAGGAAAATGCCTTGAATGAATTAGAACAAGATTTGAATTTTCAACAGTTAGTAGGAATTCAAGTGTATTAAAATTTTTACATCTTCAACATTTGTTCACAGTAATGTCATTTTATAATATATAAGTAATATTAGGAAATGGTTAAAATGTTAACTTTTGTGTTTTGTTTTTTAAACAAGGGTATTGGGTAGGTAGGAAAGAAATAGAAGTAAGTAAAAATTTAAGGCTGTGGCCTGTGGTGCATGAAACCATATTCAGCACCCCTTTTATCTGGTGGCAGCCACCGGGTTATGCCTGCAGAACTTAGGCAGAAAGTTGCTTAGCCTAACAGGCTTCGGTTTATGGAGAGGGGACAGAATAATAAGACATTATTCTGGACAAGTGTAAGAAATGGTAGTAGTTCCATATCTCTGAAGCACAACAATGTCTGGATTCCAACTCTGGTCATTTCAAGTATTTCATCAAGCTGTAACTTAACCTCAGGGGTTTATCTCTTTGCTTTTAAAGGATTATTCATGAAACTAAGGGACTGCGGCCACTCTGGAATAATCCCATTTGCTCAGCACACATCATGTATAATACCACCTCACTCTTAAGGGCCACTTTTCTTCCAGGCCCTTTTATTGGGATTATATTACCAACCCTCTGAGTTTCCCTGTGAGGCATGTATCAATGGTACCACATTATTTCTGAAATTAAACAACAAAGAAGTTGGAAGTCTGTTCTAAGTTAAAATATACACTATATAATTATTGTGTAGTATTTGTGATGAGTATGTCTTTTTTTTCTCACTTAGAAAANAGTTTCATTTAATAGATGGCAAAACCGAGTCCTTGCAAATTTCTAAACCATATTCTTTGATTTAATTTGTCAGGCCACAGAGCAACGTTAACAGAATTGCCATATGAAACTATCTAGATATTTCTTTCACCTTGGTAGAATCTAGTGAAAATAAAGAGGGAAAAGTTTAAACAAATCTTTATTTTTTTTTAAAAACNTAAACCATATTCTTTGATTTAATTTGTCAGGCCACAGAGCAACGTTAACAGAATTGCCATATGAAACTATCTAGATATTTCTTTCACCTTGGTAGAATCTAGTGAAAATAAAGAGGGAAAAGTTTAAACAAATCTTTATTGTTTTTAAAAAAGTAACCAAATTTAACTTAAACATGTAATCTTCTTAGAAAAATAAGGTGAATTATTTTGGTGTCCTCTCCTACAGGGTTGAATCCAGGCCTTGTCAGTTTAGAAGTCCATATAATTGGGAATCCCTTAAAAATTCATAAGAAATATATATATATTATATATGCTATATATATATTATATATATGTTATATATGCTATATATAACAAGAAAAGAACTACAATAAATTCCAAAATTTTCTGAGGTTATAAATACAGTAAGCATCAAAATGTCAGAGAAAGCATAATGGTTTTATTAATTTGTCTGTCCCTAATTTTTTTGTGTACTCTTTCATATTATAATAAGTATGTCCTATTTATTAAAGACAGAATACTAGGAAGAGAATTTAGTCTTTGTTTTAGTCTTGTTAAATACAACTTTTTCCCCTGATAGTTTAGAAAGTCTCCTTTACCTCTACACATAATCATTAATAATGTTATACAGGATCACTAACGTTATACAGCTGTCAAATACAGTAGACCCCCCTTTATCTGTGGTTTCGCTTTCTGTGGTTTCAGTTACCTGTGGACAACTGTGGTCTAGGAGCAGATGATCCTCCTTCTGCTTTATCAGTAGGTCAGTAGTAGCCTAACACTACATCACAATTCCTACACAATTCACCTCACTTCATTTATCACATGGACATTTTATCATCTCATATTATTCATCCTAAGAGGAAGAAGGGTGAATATAGTACATTAAGTTATTTTGAGAGAGAGAGAGAGACCACATTCAAATAACTTGTATTAAAGTTTATTGTTTTGGGGTGCCTGGGTGGCTCAGTTAGTTGAGCGTCCGACTTCGCCCCAGGTCCTGACCTCATGGTTCATGGGTTTGAACCCCACATCAGGCTCTGTGCTGACAGCTAGCTCAAAGCCTAGAGGCTGCTTCGGATTCTGTATCTCCCTCTCTCTCTGTCCCTCCCTTGCTCACGCTGTTTCTCTCTCAGAAATAAATAAAAACATTTTTTAAAAAAAGTATTTTGTTTTAAGTACCCTATTTTTTATTGTTACTTACTATTGTTAATCTCTTACTGTGCCTAATTTATAAACTAAGCTTTAGGACAGGTAGGTATGTACAGGGAAAAACATAGTACAGTTGAACAATGCAGGGATTAGGGGTGCCAAACCCCCACATAGATGAAAATCTGCATTTAACTTTTGACTCCCCAAAAGCTTAACTAACAATAGCCTACTGTTGAGCAGAAACCTTATAGATAACAGAAATAGTCGATAACACATAATCTGTATATGTATTATATACGATGGTCTTACAATAAAGTGAGCTAGAGAAAAGAAAATGTGAAGAAAACTGTAAGGAATAGAAAATATACTTTCTTGTGTTTTTTTTATAGTATAGTATTGTATAAATGGATCTGTGCTGTGTAAACCCTTGTTGTTAAGAACCAACTGTATATATGGTGTCCAGTACTACCCACAGTTTCAAACATCCACCGGAGGTCTTGGAAAATCTCCCCTGCAAATAAGGGAGGGCTACTATCTAGGGGAATATCCCTATCAAATGTCTTTCATAGAGAAACTTATGATTTCAGGGTATTTCAAGTTTTGTTATGCAATGTAGTCACATGGTCTTGAGCTGATGACAATCAAAGGACCTCTGACTTTGTCCTTAGAGTCAGGATTAGGATTTCTGGAAGAGCCATCTCTGCATTCAGACAAGTTGGTAATTGCTCTACCTGTGTAGGAATGTTACTGTGGACCACATAAATGTGTCCCACTAAACCCAAACTCAAAGTATCCTCAGTATAACTAACTACCCTCTATCCAGATTCCACACGTTTGTGGCCACTTCAATATGGTATGACGCTGGGGGAAGGGGGGATGGAAAGAGACAGCAGTATTTTTTTTAATGTTCATTTATTTATTTTGAGAGAGAGAGAGAGTATTTCCATGCACGTGAGCAGGTGAAAGGCAGAAAGACAGGGAGAGAGAGAATCCCAACTGATTCAACGCAGAGCTTGACTCAGGTCTGATCCCATAAAAAAACACGAGATCATGACCTGAGCTGAAATCGAGAGTTGGACACTCAACTGACTGAGCCGCTCTGGCACTCCAAAAGACAGCGGTCTTAATCAATTTCAGTTAAAATAACTTACAATTTCACAAAAAAAATTATTGTGACCTCGTAACATTACTAAGGTCCTTCTGGCAAGGAGCCTGTATAAGTAATGGGCTAAATCATAGTAAATATCCTCTGATAAAGTTAACAATTACAGAAACTAAAGATTTAAATAAAATTTAGAGTACTAATACACGTTGAAATTAAGGTATCTCCTGATAGGTGTCCTTTTTCCATGTCACAAATAGTTAATGATTAATGAGTTTGTTTTAGTAACATATGTACTATAAAAATATGAAGGATGAATGGCAGTGTTAACACTGAGAAAACATGTTTATGAAATTCAGAGGATTCTAATGTAAGGATAGGTCCTTCAAATCAAAATTTTCAATTATGTAAAAGATTTAAAAGGCATTACCCACAGCTGAGGTTGTGGAACAAATGGCCGATTAATTAATACAATGTTTAAGGGTTTGATTAGTATAATGAGAAATCTGAGCACTTTTCAGAATATGATGGTAAAAACAAAAGTAGAAATAGTTATCAAAAGTCTGAACATCTAAGGCAATATTGTCTGAGGACTTCTGTCAATGAGATGACATATCCTTAGAGGAAACTGATATGCAGGTGAAATCTTCTTGACAGTCATTTATTAAGAAATGACTTCCATGAAATGAAAAATGCAAAGTTTATAATGACACAGTGGCCTGAAAATCACTACTCTAAAACAATATTTTGCTCCTTGTTTCGTATGACATGGATATAAACATAAAAATGATCCAGATAATTATTGTCACTAAATATACTTTCCATTTTGCACTGATGTATGTGCTAGATTCTGAAAGATCATTTAGATTCTGAAAGATCATTTTTAGTCATCAGTCTCTAAGTTTTCTCCTTTCCCTTCCCTTTTTTTTCTCTTCTTTCCTTCCTTCCTTCCTTCCTTTTCTTTCTTTCTTTCTTTCTTTCTTTCTTTCTTTCTTTCTTTCTTTCTTTCTTTCTTTCTTTCTTTCTTCCATTGTTCATTAAAAGAACAGTGAACAAGATAGTTAAGTACTTAATTGCTCAGTTTTCTTACTGATAATTTCCTTCTTTTGTCTTAATCCCCTCAAAACCTCTATCATATCTCTGCACTACCTCAGACACCAGGTACCACAGTATGGAGAGAATGCACAGAGCGGAGACCATGCCAGCTTTGGAATCAGATAGAATAGGCCTTGAATCCACCATAGTGTGACCAAGGGCAACACCTTCTCAGTGTTCCATTTCCTGGCAGGTTCAACTCTACTTACAAAGGGATAAAGGAAGAATGGACACGTCCAGCATAGTGCTTTCGATACAGCAAGTGCCTACTGAATGAATGAATGAATGGATTAATGTGACTTGGTTTTGTCTATCTATATGATAAAAAAGTCATCCAAGATACACTGATCTCCCCAGCTGTGTCACTGTTTATGATATATCAATTGAAGCTTATTCACTGCAACTCTGCAGATATTGTATGATCTTTATCAGAAGTTTCTCAGGGCCCCTGGATGGCTCAGTCGGTTAAGTGTCCAACTCTTGATTTCAGCTCAGGTCATGATCTCACGATTTTCTGGGTTTGAGGTCCACACCAGGCTCTGCACTGACAGCACAGAGCCTACCTGAGATTCTCCCTCTCTCTCTGCCCCTCCCCTGCTTGCACTCTCTCTGTCTTTCTCAAAAATAAATAATAAATAAAAAAACTTTTAAAATCAGTTTCACCTGCACAAACGCAATTCATTATAGTTTTCGGCAGATCAAAATACTAAAATAGAACTCTCTCTCCCCATCCCCTCTTTCTGTCCATCCATTTCTCTATTTCTCTCTTGGTGTCTTTTTCTCTTGCTTTTTCTCCTGTTTCAAGAGAGAAGGAAGGAGGGAAGTTAATGAAGAAGTGAACAGGGTCATAAAACATTTGGCAATTAAGAAGGCGGTTAGAAGGTTTTAATTTGTTTTACTTGCCAAACTCTAAACTTTTAATAAGGAAAAGAAGTGCTGTTCTCTCGGAGAGTATTTCTCCCATTAGTTGCCAGGGGTAACATAATGTCGGAGACAAACAGGAAATTGGTGGGCCATAAGCTTGCTGTCATTGCCTGGATCTTCTTCCATGCCACATGTTTACAAACATGCTGTGCTCCCCTTACAAAGGCAGACATGGACGCACAGGGACTTCAAGGCTTTGCATTGTGTGTGTGAAATGGTTTCCTTTAAGAGCTCCTGCTGTCAATTCTCAGACAATGCAGAGGACAGAGAGGGAGTGTCAGTGATTGACTAAAAGCTACATTGGGTAGGAGGCTTAACTCTTTAGGCTCATACACACACACACATATTTATACACACATGTATGATGAATAGATACTCAAGATTAGAATTTGTTATGAAAATTTGGCTTACGTGGCTGTAATCTGAGCCAGGAAATACTAAACTTTAATGTTAGTATCTCTGTTTCTTGCAGGCTTCACAGTGGTGCAGGAGGCTGCATCTAGTCCCAATGGTCAGTATGGAAATAAAGGACTATTTTGTGAATACCTGCCAATCCTGTGACTATTTCCTGCTATTTACACAGCAATAGTAGAAGTTCTTCATACAATATGGGAGGGTCAACCCTGTAGGATTGCTTAATAACATCTCTTCTTTGGCTTCTCCAACTCAGGAGTCAAGGGACAATGGCACAAAAATAAACATTTAAATTACTTATATCCCACATTCTATGCCTCATAATTGTCCCTTTGCATTTCAATACTTAGAAGACTCCATACAGGTGCTCCTATGAGAAACAGAATGCACCTTTCCTTTATCAGTCCAGTGCACCTCCACAGAAATTTCTTCTGTGCTGCTGAAGGACCTAATCTTCAGCAGTTGTAGGGTTTGGTGGGGTTGGGGATCTCAGAGGATTAGCAATTCATTCTTTGCCAAGACTCACCTAATACGCTGCATTTCCAATATTCCCAGAAAAGCTTATCAGGTCTGTGTTTAGATTCAGGATAGAGGTGAAGATTTACACTCTTAGAATATGAGGAACAAGAAATGGGGTGAGCAGCTGGCAGAGAAGGATGCTCACTACATGTGTGGTCTTACATAAAATTAGAAGCAGCTTTGAAAGAATTATTTCAGGGACAACAAAAAGAAATTTTGCTGAGGTCTGCAGTTGCTCAATTTGACTGAAGACTATATCCTGAATGCATGTTACTCATTCAACAAACATGTTTTGAGTATATATTAAATGCTAGCCATTGTCCTAGGCACTGAAGATATAACAGTGAGTAAAATGGACAGGTCCCTGATCTAAAGTAGCATAATTCAAATCTAATGATTTTTCAATGATATATCAGCTCTTTCCCTTAAGGAAGTTTTAGGAGTGGTATAGGAGATAAATTGAAAAATTAATTTCTAAAATCATCTCTTGGAGTATGAGGGGTGTGTACATGTGTGAATTTGTGGCAAAAGGAGATTTGAAATCTAGAGATAATTCCTCCCTTACTTGTCATTCATATCTGACAAAAGCCAAGCACAGTAAAAGAGACTGACTTTGGACTCGAGTGAGAATGAATAAAGCAGAATATTGAACATGGCAAAACTAAACAGATGTCTAAAGTTTGTAGATATTTTTAAAGGGAAATGTAAGACTTATTGAGAAACAGCCAGAGACCCATTTGCTTGCCTTCTACTTTTCAGATCAATCTCTCAACCATTCCCTTGTATCAAAATCAGGGGACTAAATTATTGGCATGCTAAGATGTGGTTAGGAAAAATAAATTATTTATATCTCAGACTTGTCCTCTTGTGAAAACTGAAAACCTGGCAGAAAGCCTGAAAACGATAAATATCACAGATTCAAGAAGACTTAATTTAACCCAACCTATGTTCTTCCCCTTCACTCTTGTAAATTACACACATGTATGAAGCAGAGAAAAAAAATCCTTTCTGTTTCTCAATGGCTGGATAAAATGTTTTTTGTCTAACACAACACTGAAACATTTTCCCCAAAGAAGTTTCTAATTACATATTTAGCTAAGAAAGCATTTTTGAGTAAAGATANACCTATGTTCTTCCCCTTCACTCTTGTAAATTACACACATGTATGAAGCAGAGAAAAAAAATCCTTTCTGTTTCTCAATGGCTGGATAAAATGTTTTTTGTCTAATTACCCAAAACTGAAACATTTTCCCCAAAGAAGTTTCTAATTACATATTTAGCTAAGAAAGCATTTTTGAGTAAAGATAATGAATTATATAGACCATGTTTTACTAATTGTTTTAGAACATTAAAAAATGGACTTAAACCACTACAGTTTTTGATTAGAACCAAAGAATATCGACCTTCCTTTTATATTTATTTTCTGTATCATATATTTGGGCATTTCATCATGGGGGTTTGCTATTCATGAGGTATGCGTTATTTTCTGTTTATTTGAAGATGTTTCCCATGTCTTGACTGTTGAAAAAAAGAAACAAAAGTATCCATTGTAGAGGTTTTATGTTTCCTGAATTGACCTTGAATTCTATTTCCATGGCACTCCCATAACTCCTGGTATACAGTAAGCACAAAGTTGACACCTGTTGAATGAATAAATGTGAGTCCAACATAACCTTGGTGAAACTCATATGAAGACAGGTCAATCAACCAGTTCTATGGAACTGAAAGTTTCTTCTAAACTAAGAATCCCTGGGTCACATTCCTTAATCTCTGACATTTTAGCCAAATATAATGACCTGAATCACATAAATATAGCCATATATATCACATGGCCCTTAAGAAATTCAATCGGTGTTTTATTAATCAATTCTTTTGAAACATAGAAAATGTGTGGTGTATAAATTTCCCAGTTGATCCCTTTTGGACCTGAAGATTTACGTAAGTAGGTGTAAAAGGAAATAAAGTATCATTTTAGAACTTTAGACTTTGACAACTAACAAATAATTTATGAGAATTAAAAAAACAGAATATGGGCCATCCTTTTGTGTTCCAAAGAAAATGCCTTGGAGAGGTTATGAATAAAGAATACCCCTTGAAGCAGAAAAATTCAAAAGAATGCAAGCTTCAAAATTTCAATAACAATGAACATGTTTTTCTGTTGGCTGGCAACTTCTCTGCAGATGTTACTTTAAAAGTTTGGATTCTGCTGGATCTTAGCATAAAACATGTATCTTTGGTCTAAACATTGAAATTTGGTAAAGTCCAGCTGGAAATAGCTTTTGGAGATAGATCTTTATGTTTCCTCAAAGTGAACATAATTTTTGCATTTTGGTATAGAAAAGATCTTTTGTAAGCCAACTCAGTACAGTCAAATTATGGCATAAATCTGGTTGAGTGTTTTCTAGGGAAGCAATAAAACAAGCAGAATTTAGTTGACATGTTGTTTCTTCTACCTGCACTTGACATTTATTGATTTCAGCTCATATCTCATTGAGTCTATATTTGGATTTAAGTAAATCCAAAGTAATGGATAATTGGTCACTGCACAAAAAGGAAACAGATTGTGTGTGTGTGTGTGTGTGTGTGTGTGTGTGTGTATAAAATCATTTCAATGGAACACATTGTTATCACAGAATCTTTTCCATTATAAGGTAATTTGATATTAATTTATAAAATGTACTAAAGAGGGGTGCCTGGGTGGCTCAGTCAGTTGAGCATCCGACTACAGCTTAAGTCATGATCTCGCCATTCCCGAGTTCGATCCCCATTAGCAGGCTCTGTGTTGACAGCTCAGAGCCTGGAGCTTGTTTCAGATTCTCTCTCTTGTCTCTTGACTCTTGTCTCTTTCTCTCTCTGCTTCTTCCCCACTCACACTGCCTGTATCTCTCAAAAATGAGCATAAAAAAAAGAAAATATACTAAAGAAAAAAAATGATACGAAACATTTTCAGAGAGGAAAGTGTGTGTGGTCTTATATTCTTATGGCGGGTTCTGCTCAAAAGACAATTACCTTGAAGGTCTTGCTTACATCCTCTGTTGTTGCCGCTGTGAAACTTCACACCTAGAACTACCAGTATTATGAAAAGAACAAAACAGCAACAACAAATATAAGAAAAAAATAAATGAGCAACCAACCAACCAAAGAAACAAATGAAAAACAAAAACAAAACAGGAAAGATTTTCATTCAAAATGATGGGTTTGAATGCCAGCCTTTTAATTGCTAACCATAGACTTGTGGGAAGGATTNCCCACTCACACTGCCTGTATCTCTCAAAAATGAGCATAAAAAAAAGAAAATATACTAAAGAAAAAAAATGATACGAAACATTTTCAGAAAGGAAAGTGTGTGTGGTCTTATATTCTTATGGCGGGTTCTGCTCAAAAGACAATTACCTTGAAGGTCTTGCTTACATCCTCTGTTGTTGCCGCTGTGAAACTTCACACCTAGAACTACCAGTACTAATAGTTACTCTTTGTGGCATAAAGGGAATTTTGTTTATATCACTAACAAGGAAAACAACTGGTATACTGTTAATCTTTGAACAATGAGAGGGTTAGGGCTGCTGACTCCCTCCACCCCCATGCAGTAAAAAATCCATGTATAACTTTTGACTCTGCAACTTAACTACTAATAGCCTCTATTGACTGGAAGCCTTACTGACAATATAGTCAATTAACACATATTTTGTATGTTATATGTATTATATGCTATATTCTTACAGTAAGCAAGAAGAAAGAAACTTAGTAAGAAAGCCTTAAGAAAGAGAAAATAACATTTACTTTACTGTACTGATAAAAAAAATTGCATATAAGTAGACCCATGCAGTTCAAACCTGTATGGTTCAAGAGTCAACTGTATTCCTATAAAATATTTATTTATTATTTGTTACCTACAGGTAGTCAGATAAGATACAAACCTTACGATTTAAAACATTACAGAGTCATTAATCTGTCTAGACCAACATTACCTCCCAAAGTCATCTTCATCATTCTTCCATGTATTTCCAAAATAGACAACCACTAAAGAGCACATCCTGTCATTTCAGAAACATTATTGCTGTCATGTTTTTCTAGTGTCATTTAAATTCCTTTGGGTTAGGTTTAAATATGTTTACATTTGGTGTTCCTTCTCATTCCAAAAATTCCTCTTCATCTATCTGAAGGCTTTTATGGAAAAAACTATAACATTTATGTTTTTATAGATGGAGAGCTCTCATCTTTGTGATCTCACATAATACCCATTGTGACCCTGGTAAAATAGACAACAATCTATTGTTATAGATTGAATTATGCCCCCCTCAAAAAAAGATATACTGAAGTCTTAACTTCCTAGGTACTTAAGAAAATGACCTTATTTGGAACGAGAGTTGTTGCAGATATAGTTAGTTGAAGTAAGGAATACTGAAGTAGAATGGGCACTGAATCCAGCATGATTGGTGTTCTTGTAAGGAGATGGCCATGTGAAGACAGAGACACACAAGGAAAATGTCATCTGATGGCAAAGGCAGACTGGAGTTGTGTAGCTGCAAGCCAAGGAATGACAAAGATTGCTGGCAAACCACTAGAAGCTAGGAAGAGGCAAGGAAGGATTCTCTTCCAGGTCAGATGGACAATGGCCCTCTTCACACCTTGATTTTAGATTTCTAGTCTCCAGGACTCGAGACAAATAAATTACTCTTGCTTTAAGTCACCCAGTTGGTGGTACTTTGCTTCAGCAGCCCTCAGGGAATGAAAGGAGGAGTCCATGGAACTAGCTAACATTCACTGAGCGCTAAGTGTGTATCATACACCAAGAAATCTCACGGTCTATAAGGTTATTTCCCAGAATTATATGTATTTTACAGATTAAATATTTAGGTTTAGAGAGGCAAATTTGTTGGACCAAATTTATACAACTAGTGTGTGGCAGCAATTGCTTTTGATTCATGAACCTGAGAATAGGAATCATTAGTCAAACTTTGAAGATGAGTAAATTGACAGTCAAAGAGACTGACACACTCTTCACTTTATCTTTTTAGAGCTAACTGTATTCATTTCCTGTGGTCTTCTTCCTGTACCTATTCACCCAAACATTTTCTTCACTCCCTTTTTCTTTTCCACATGCTCTTTATTTATGATACCCTAAACTGAGTCTAAAACTATGATCAATGGAACATTTAGAGAGAAGATGGCCCTACTATTCATATATAATCAGTTCAGCACTTCAGAGGGCCAATTTGGATAACAGATGAGTTTAATGCCTGTTTCTTAGTAATATAAAAAATTCTTACTATATTCTATACCTGATGCTAATATTATACTGTATATTAACTGGAATTTAAGTAAATAGTTGAAAAATTCTTATAGTTATGATAATAACTATCATTTACTAAGCACTAAGCATTAGATATTATATTAGTTTTCTAAATGCATGACTTTATTTAAATCTTGCCAGTGTCTTACAAGATCTTTATTGTATTATTTGTAATGCCAAAGAAGAGCTACATAAGATAAAAATAAATTTTGTTTTATATTCCCAGGTGGGCTTGCCATCTTCTACATACAGAGGGGGAAAATTCTAGAGGTAAGTGACTTATATAGGACCACTCAATAAATCAATATTCATTATAGCACAAGAACTAGAAGCCAGACCTCTTGACTTCTAATATAGAATTCTTCATACTGGTAGTTTTTAATTGTTAATCACCCAAGGAATTATCCAGAAAGTCTGTTAAAAATATAGAAAATTATAGGGGTACCTGGGTGACTCAGTCAGTTAAGCGTCCAACTCTTGGTTTCAGCTCAGGTCATGATCTCACAGTTCAAGGGTTTGACCTGAAGTTGGCCGCTCAACCAACTGAGCCACCCTGGTGCCCCTTAAGCATTCTAAATCACTAAACTATGGTCTTAGGGAAAATATATTAGTCACTTAGCTGGATCTTGAGGATATAGTCCTGGAGAAGAAACGTTTCAAAGAATGGAAGCGGAAGAAGAAGGGGAAAAAAGAGACAGGCATTTGCTGCTTTACTAACATTGAAACATGAACTGAAATGGAAAGAATTTTACCTTTTCTAAATGTTAACAATTTTCTAACATTTGTTCACCCACTGATCTCAAATTTACTTTAAGATATTTGTCAAAACATGGGAACATAAAAGCAACAAAGAGATTAATATGTGTCCAGTTCATTTTCTAAACAGAGCTGCAACTCAGGCAAGCATGTGCCTGAACATAGTGTGGATTGATTGTGTAATACAAAAGTTCATTCTGAGCACTCTTCCAGCAATGGATTCAAGAGCGTGTGTAAGCTACAGTTCATATTCCTCCTTGCTCTCTAACCTGTTCCTGTTGTGGCAATCTGTGAGTTTGTCAAACTGGACTGAAGCAGCAGATCCTGTCTCCCACTCAAATTCCATGCTTCTAATATTCACTTAGCCTTTAATTCTTCATCCCCATGACATTCCTTCAGTTTGAGAACTGGGCACACATATAAGATTGATGCTAGAATTACAGCTGTTTCAGCAGGGCCTTTTTTTTTTTTTAACCCAGTGGGAGGATTTTCATAGATGTTCAGCTCTTAACTCACTTAGCTCTACTTCCTCTTGAAATCTCACTGCTAATTCAACTGTGCGTTGGTCTATTAGCTTAAAATTACTTCAATTTTCTAACAAAAAGCATGCTTCAATGATCCTTCTCATCTTACTAACACTTTACAGCTTTCTCTTACTATCCAAGTACTTGCTTACGTAAAATACAGAGTAAGGATTCTAGCTTGGTTTAGTTACTAATTAGTGAGGTGATTAGATGGATGCTCTGATTCAAACTCTTTCAAATCAGTATGCCTTAATTTCTATAGCTGAAAACTAAGGTGCTTACAGTAAAGGGGTTTTAAATGTCTCTTCCAGTGTTAAACATCCATAACTCAAAATGGGAACTAACAGTTATATTCTGGAATATATACTTGACTCTTCATATGCTTCCATATTGTGTAAAAGTATCAAAAGCATATGAAAAATAAGATAAGTTGATGGACTGATAGAAAGATGTGATAAAACAAGTATAGTAAGATGTCAATAGTAGGTGGTAAACATACAGGTATTCACCATAAAAATAGTTCAATTTTTCTCTACTTGAAACATTTTGTAATAAATCATTGTAAAATGGTATCATTAGCATGTATGATATATATACATATGTATGAAATTATATCTTCTCAATGCTATGGCTACTCATATTTGGAATTATCCAAAATAATTGTACACCATGCTCTCTAAAATATGTCTTCTCTTCCTTTGTTTTGTCCACCATGGCAGACTACAATTTTTATTCCTTTGGCTTTACTCTGTATTTCCAAAGGATTTGGAGCATTCCATGGTGATTCCAGAACATGTCAAATTCACTGCAGCTGCAAAACAGCTGGTGCAGGCCACTCACAGTGGCGCTCTGAAATGTAATCTGAATTGATTAGCAGCTTGTGACTTGACTATAAACTTTATTTTCATGTTTTATGATGTTAGAAATAAATATGGGAAATAATAATATTATATTGCTTACTGATTCCTGGCATTAAAAAAAATTCATCATCCAGTTTGAGCTTGATTAATTTACATGATGTCTCTTCCTTGATTTATTTTTATGACATGAGCAAATCGTTGAAGTTGAAGTGAACAATGTCCAACGTTATTTTGTGAATTGCAGTATTCTGTTCTTTGAATGAGAAGACACAAATAGAGGCATCTCTATTACTTTTATACAGAACGTGGTATAACTTTATCACATGGTGGTTCTGGAAAAGTCTTGTCTTGCCATCTTGAAAACAACACTTTAGATGCGGTGGAAAAAATAGTATCTTGTTTGTTTCAAGGCCTCCCAACAGGAATGGGAGTGGCAGGAGCTGGTAGGCTGAACTGTGGACGTGGTAGTATCTAGAAGAAGGGGCTACTTTGCCCCACAGAGGTAGACACGCCAAGCAGGATCACTGGAGATACCAGCACAAGTGGAAGCAGAGCCCAGAAGATACAGTATGACATGGCAGAAAGTGGCCATATCCAGGGTACAGGAAAAAAAATTGCCTGGTGCTATGAATCAGCTGAAATGATTTATTTATATTTCAGTGAAACATCCCTGGGACACACTTATATACCTGAGGCTTGTAGGAATGATAGGCCTAGCAATACTTAGATGGGGCTAAGAACCATGGATAAGTCCCCAAGGCCAAAAGCTCTTCTTTCCTCACCTCAATCCTGTGTCTCTCCCACCGCTTCCATAAGTTTCTATGTGTCCAATGAATCTCTACTTTTACATGTCCCTGGCAGTCCACAGGAGACTATATTATTCCTTGTTTTGTAGTTGATATCTCTTGCAGTTACGTTCAACCCCTTCACATGTCCTCAAAGTTCTGGTGGACAGATACTATGCAAACGTTTTTCTTGCTCTTGCTATTTGGTTTCCATTTGCTACTGCCTAGATGTGAGCACTGCAGACATCCTTGAGTACCATATTGTTCTGCTGTCCAGCATTGTTTATCTTATTAATGTCTTCCATTCTGTGGGTAAAGGTTACAAGTTGTCTTTGGCTTTACTATGTCAAAATAACTTATTTGGAGTTGATTGTCTGATATTTCAAAACACCTTAATTCTTCCAGTTCTGGTATCTATCTATCGTTGAAAAGCATCTACTTGCAACAAAATGGTTTCTTACTTATGGCTTTGTTATTAAACAGAGGCATAGCTGCTTTGCACGTCTATTATATTGCATACTTTATCTGAGTTGGTCCTTGCAATATTTCTGTAACAAAGGCAGGTGATCATAGTAAGTGTTATGGTTTCCATTTTACAGTTGGAGATCAGAGAGTCCTGTGACTTTTTCAAGATTATCTCAAATCGATGACTTAGAGACATTAAGTACTGGGCTCAAAGGATGTGAGTAGTTGGTTCTGACAATTTCCTTCCTGCTGTCAGAGAGTGTATGTTGAAGGTTTGAGAAGGGAATAACTATCACTTTTGACATTATTATTCATATGATGAAAGATGACCGCCTGGACTTACAGCAAGATACTTCGGATTGCTTTGAGAATTCTCCTACTGGTTGACCCAAGCCTTCTCACTAGAATTCATCAGAATCTTTCTGTTAATAACGACAGCTCAGGAGGAGGTGGGTGGATAATGATGTCTAACAATCAGTTTTAATTCCAAAACAAAGACTGATCTTTCCCTAAAACAGTCTTCTCCCATGTTATCTCTTAGAATATGACAACTCCATTCTTGTAATTGCTCAGGTCAGAATTCTTAAAGTTATTCTTGATTCTTTATGTTGTACTACATGCCTAGTCTATCAGCAAACCTTGAAAATATATTCAGAGTCTGGCCAATTTACCACTTCCATAAGACATGCTTCATCCAAGCCAATTGGAATGGGCTCCTAACTGATATCTTTTGTCTCACCTTAATCTTCTTTAATCTGTTCCCAACACAGTGGCCAAATGGGATTATGTTAAAACAAAGGTCAGATCATATTTTTCCTCTACACCAAATCATGCAATGACCTCATATCTGACAAAGAAGTCAAAATTCTTACAATGGCTTGCATCTTATGGATCATCTGT
>NW_027531015.1:2685017-2753181 GCF_008692635.1 Crocuta crocuta | reverse complement strand
CCCCCCCCCCCACCTCCATTTACCTCTCCAAACTCATCTCCTGTTGCTCTCTCACTCGCTCTATCCAGCTACACTTAACCGCTCTTCCTCCAATGTGCAAGTATATTCCTGTCTTGGAGCTTCTGTACTCACTGTTCCCCCTGCCTGGAACCCTATTTCTCTAGATAACTGTGTAGGCTGTCTACACTTATTTCATCAGTCAGATCTTAGCTCAAGTATCATCTTGCTGGAGTGAACTTCCGGGTCATCCTATGTAAGATTGCATCCATAAGCACATACTCAGGCTCTACTTTTACACCTTAGCATTTAGCATCATCTCATAGACAATGTTTTCCTTATTTGTATTGTTTATTTTATGTCTCATCCAGCAGAATATAAGATGAATAAAGCCAATAATTTGGTTTGTATTTTTTAATGTTGTGGACCCAAGATTTAGAAAGGTTTTTGCAACATAGTTAGGAGTTGATGGCTATTTGTTGCATTAATGCATTTGTTGAATATGATGTAGATGCTCTCTTTTGGTAATGGGCCCTTTATTCTCTTTAGGCGATCAGAATAGCAATGAACCCAATATAAAATAGATCAAGTCTAATACTGTAAGAGGTGCTAAGTAAGAATTGTAAAAGATAGGTATAGGAGAAAAATACAAATATTGTATTTGGTGATCAAGATATAATAACACAGTAAATAATAACGTCTTTTGCTTAGGTTGAGTTTCGCCACTCTCATATTTGCAGTTAAGAATATATAATTTCCTTTTTGTCAAAAAGAAAAAAAATTGAGAGAATTGATGTGATTTATTCAGAGTCACACTACCAGTTCATAAAGGAGCTAAGGTTTGAACACATATCTTAAGATTTTGAATCAATGTTGCTTTCACTTTTCACAAACTCACTATGGAATAACATATTTTCAAATCAATGTTATAGTAACAGAAAAATTAAAGCTTCTTAAGTCAATACTGAAAATATTTTTAATTAGAAGGGTCTAGTATCTTTAGCAAAATAAAACAACTCTCAGAAGAGTAAAAATGATTTTAAAGTATTTTAATATTATTATTTTAACATATGTTAATATTATTTAATATTAATGTTTACATAGGGAAAGCAATGGGAAAATATGTAAATATTGCAAAGAAGCTTCATTGGAATTTCATTTCATTTATTTTTTTTTCCACTTTGCTTTCAGGAATGTGTAANACATATGTTAATATTATTTAATATTAATGTTTACATAGGGAAAGCAATGGGAAAATATGTAAATATTGCAAAGAAGCTTCATTGGAATTTCATTTTATTTATTTGCTTTCAGGAATGTGTAGGCAACCATTCTAACTCTAGTAAAGAAATGCAAAATATTCCAAAGAAACACCCGTTTCAGGAACATGATAGCTGAAAATGAAATAGCTATGGAATTATACCATAGAGTAATTAAACTGAAGAGGCTCAATATACCATGCTAAATGTTTTTACTATGAAGAAAATATTTATTTAAATTAAAATATTTGAATAATTGTCATGAAGAAGTAACTTCCTTGAAAGATAGAATAATCAGAGGCTATTTTTATTCTTAAATTGTTCAGAACTCCTTGGTACCTCACAGGAGCAGAACTGCACAATAGTTTTTGCCTTTGCTCTTTTTCCCTGTCTACAAAATGATTGGTTGGGATTTATAATTATAAATGCTTTGGTAAAGTCTGTAGTTCCTTTTAAGGACAGAACGTAGAGGAAATTTGAGTGATTAGTGGCAAACTTCTATATTTCTACAACTATAAGCATTAACATGTGGTGGAATACATCTTATTATTTATCTTTCTTATT
The DNA here is from genome assembly GCF_008692635.1 of Crocuta crocuta. Classification (NCBI taxonomy): domain Eukaryota; kingdom Metazoa; phylum Chordata; class Mammalia; order Carnivora; family Hyaenidae; genus Crocuta; species Crocuta crocuta. Next base: position 2,751,361 of record NW_027531015.1, on the reverse strand, counting down.
TTTTCTTTTCAAATTAGCTGACATACAGTGCAACATTGGTTTCAGGAGTAGAATTCAGTGATTCATCACTTACATACAACACCCAGGGCTCATCATAACAAGTTCCCTCCCTAAGGCCCATCACCCACCTGGCTCATTCCCCACCACCTCCCTCCATCAGCCCTCAGTTTGTTCTCTATCTTTAAGAGTCTCTTGAGGCATCTGGGTGGCTCAGTTGGTTGAACATCCGACATGGGCCCAGGTCATGATCTCGTGGTTCGTGAGTTTGAGCCCCGCATTGGGCTCTGTGCTTACACAGAGAGCCTGGAGCCTGCTTCAGATTCTATGTCTCCCTCTCTCTCTCTGTTTCTCCCCTGCTCATGCTTTGTCTCTCTCTCTCTCTCAAAAATTAATAAAGATTTTAAAAATTTAAAAAGTCTTTCATTTGTTTTCTCCCTTTTTTCCTTCCCTCCCATATGTTCACCNTTCAGGAGTAGAATTCAGTGATTCATCACTTACATACAACACCCAGGGCTCATCATAACAAGTTCCCTCCCTAAGGCCCATCACCCACCTGGCTCATTCCCCACCACCTCCCTCCATCAGCCCTCAGTTTGTTCTCTATCTTTAAGAGTCTCTTGAGGCATCTGGGTGGCTCAGTTGGTTGAACATCCGACATGGGCCCAGGTCATGATCTCGTGGTTCGTGAGTTTGAGCCCCGCATTGGGCTCTGTGCTTACACAGAGAGCCTGGAGCCTGCTTCAGATTCTATGTCTCTCTCTCTCTGTTTCTCCCCTGCTCATGCTTGTCTCTCTCTCTCTCTCAAAAATTAATAAAGATTTTAAAAATTTAAAAAGTCTTTCATTTGTTTTCTCCCTTTTTTCCTTCCCTCCCATATGTTCACCTGTTTTATTTCTTAAATTCCACATGAGTGAAATCATATGGTATTTGTCTTTCTCTAACTGACTTATTTCGCTTAGCATAATACAATTCTAGCTTCATCCATGTCATTGCAAATGGCATGATTTCATTCTTTTTGATGACTGAGTAATATTCCATCGTGTGTGTGTGTGTGTGTGTGTGTGTGTGTGTAATTTGGTTATCTAAATAATTTTTAAAACCATATCTTTAATGTTGGGCTTCTTTCATTTATGAGTTTATTTTTGTATCCTAAAATAGTAAACAGTAGCAACTGAGTTACAGAGCAAAGGAAAAGAACCAGTATTGACTAAATGCTAACTAGTGACTAGATAGATAACTTTGTATGCATTCTTTTACTTGCAATTCAGAATTATTCCTTATTATGGGTATGGGTATTAATAATCTGTATTGTATAGACAGAGAAGATGAGATTCAAAAATTAAGTTTACATCATTACTGAGGGACAGACACAGGGTTTGAATTCCATTCCACCTCCAGAGTAAATGATCTTTCAAATACACTCCTCTGGATCCTCTTGTGTCAAGGGAAAATGATCCATGAAGCCGCCCGTGGACTTGCAATGCTTGAAATGACCTAAAGCTGTCTTGGCAAATGATTTATTTTTTTAAAATATGATCTTAAATGTTAATTTTTTCCCAGTTTTATTGAGATATAATTGACACTCAGCACTGTATAATTTTAAGGTGAACAATTCTACAGCAAAGAATTTACTAATTTAAGGGTCAGAATATACTCTTTCAGCTAAAACTATTAACAAGTTCTCTCATATACTGAATCCAACTCCACTTCTACCAGTCCCCATTCATCATATGAAGCCACACAGAGCAATGACTTCCAATTTATTGCTTTTCAGATATTTAAAAAGAGCTATTTTCTCCCTGAGATTACTCTTCTATAGGTTAAATACTACAATCCATTTTAAATGATTCCCTAGTAAATGAACTACCAATCAATTATGATCTGTGACCTGACAGAAATTTAAAACTCAGAGAGGGGTGTCTGGGTGGCTCAGTCAGTTAGGCCTCTGACTTTGGCTTGGGTCATGATCTTGTGGTTTGTGGGTTTGAATCCCTGTTTGGGATTCTCTCTCATTCTCTCTCTCAAAATAAATAAATACACTTAAAAAAACTCAGAGAGAATTTTGACCTTTAATACTTAATGTCCATTCTATTGATGAAATAGCTGAGACCCACACTAGCTAAGTAACTTTTAAATAAAAATTAGGCTATATTTTAGCTAAGAATAAGTTTACTACAATGAAGGTGTGCACTTACATGCACACATATGAAAGAGTGGTTTCGACCTTATTTAAACGCCAGAAAGAAATACACTTTCAAAGATTTTTAAAGAAACAGCCAGCATGCTTATGATTGATTTAAAAAAAAATAGAGTCTATTTCTTATTTATTTTGATATCCTAATGGTAAAGTGTCTTACACATAGTGAATATCAATGAATACTTGCTGCATAAATTCCTTAATAACCATGATGGGCATTTTGAAATAGATTTTTATAATTTAGCATTTGGTTTTCCCACTCTAATAGTTTCCTAGTGCTTCCATAAGAAATTTTTAGAACTTGAATGGCTTGAAAAAACAGAAATTTATTCCCTCCTAGTTCTGGAGGCTGAAATCAGAAACTAAGGTATTAGAAGGGCCATGCTCTCTCCTAAGCCTCTACAGGAGGGTCCTTCCTTAGCTTCCAAATTCTGGTAGCTCCATGCATTCCTTGGCTGGCAGCTATTTGCAGCTGATTGAAATCTCTGGCCCTGTAGTCATGTGTTCTCTCCTCAGATAGCTTCTGTGTTTCTTTGAAGGACGCCAATCATCAGGATTAAGGACCCACTCCACTCAAGTATGCTTACATCTGCACCAATCCTATTTCTGTTTCCAAATAAGGTCACCTTCTGGATACTAGGGTTTGTGAGTTTAATATATTTCGAGGGGGACACAATTCGATGCATAATATGCACTGACATTAAAAGCCTTATAATAATAAAAGTAAGTCCCTAACATTTCCTTGTATATGTCTTCAAGATGAGTACACTTCATCTGTGCCAGAGTCCAAGTGTTCCTTGGTCCAACATGTAAGTGCATCTACAAGCATCTCTTACACAATCTCAGCTTATTCATTTGGTCACAATAGGCCTACAGAGGAAAACTGGCAGAGTCTAGTAGAAAGATCATGCTTCCATTCAGTCAAAAGTTAAACTGAGAATTAATTTAGGAATTATGATATGTGAGGAGGTAGTCTTAACCTATTTTTCTAAAGCTTTTCTAGATTTAATAGATCATTCTACCTAATTGGTTATGCAGAAAATTCAAACTTCATGAAGGGCTGTGTATCTGAAGTCCAGTGTACCTCTGATAGATAGACTTTAGGATATTCTGTGCACTTCTTGAAACTGTGTGTGTGTGTGTGTGTGTGTGTGCGCGCGCACATAAATGTATTTTCCTGGGAGAAAAGTGATTCATCATCCTTCCAAATAGGAGAATCACTGACCTAGAATAGCTAAATCAAGATGGTTCCAGGAAAAATAATGACTGTTGGCAAGGACATCTCTCCATGACTTGCCCCTCAATTTTCTACCTTTAACTTTTTCTCTTAGAGGTGCCCATGTTCTTCAAAACTTTTAATTTCAGTGCAAAACTAGAGCCTATTGTTTTGTTTTATCTTAAGCTTTGTAACTTTTCAACCAGTTTTCCTGTTTTACATCATGTCTGTCCCATTACTCATTTCCTCATAGCCATAGGCTCTGCTTTGCAAAAAATGGTTAGATTTCTGATAATCAAATCTATAATAAAATTTAATGATTGACGCCAAGCCAGTATTATGTGTCATTCATCAAATATTTGGCTGACCTTATTATGTTCTATTTAGATACTGTACTAGGACTTAGAGATATAAAACATAAAAAAATAGTTTTAAAAGAGTGCTCTTTTCATTTGAAAGAAGTCATAATTATACAACATTTTAAAAATTTGAGCATACATATGAATCACCTGTGGATCATGGTTAAACTGGCCAGTATTATGTGTCATTCATCAAATATTTGGCTGACCTTATTATGTTCTATTTAGATACTGTACTAGGACTTAGAGATATAAAACATAAAAAAATAGTTTTAAAAGAGTGCTCTTTTCATTTGAAAGAAGTCATAATTATACAACATTTTAAAAATTTGAGCATACATATGAATCACCTGTGGATCATGGTTAAACTGCAGATTCTGAACTGGTGGAGCAGAAGAATTAAAAAACCCTAAATTTCAAATAAGTTATTAGATGATGTGTATGCTGTTGGTCTGCAGATGCTATTTCATATAGCAAGTGTTCTGTGTGGTCTTTCTCAACTAGATCTGAGGAGAAGTATGTCCAAATGCCCTAATCATCCATTTATGTCCTGGTCACATAATTGTCCATTATGTATCCACTTCAATGTCTCTAGAATGTACTAGTTATACACCTTCCTTGAGAGATTTGAGAAAATAGTCTAAATAATTTGTCTTCAGAAGGAACTTGTATTATTTGGAACTGAATTCAGATTTAAGCAACCAAAAGTCTATTCAGGTACTCAGACAAATAAGGGTTATTTATTTCAGACAGACAGAAGTCAGGGCTTAGTAGTCCCATCAGTGCTCCAATGAACTTTCTCCTTTTTTTTTTTTTTTCAGTTATTCTCAGCATATACAGGTAGGTGCTTACAGATGTTGTCTCCAGGTTGTGAGATGGCTGCCTCAGCAAGCTCACATCTGCTTTCCAGATGGAAGCAGGAAGAAATATGGGTGAGGAAAAGCCAAAGGATAATGCAGTTTATAAATGTCCCTTTTAAAAAATTTCTCAGCATGTGAGCCCNTGTTTCAGTCTGTGACTCCCTCTCTCTCTGACCCTCCCCTGCTCACGCTCTCTCTCTCTCTCTCTCCTAGAAATAAATAAAAATATAAAAAAAATATATTTATGGCTTCAGATATCATATATGGAGGAAATAATTCTGGTTATACAGATGTAAATTTTCTGTATTTTTAGAATTTATCTCTATAATATGAATTATTTTAAAAGTTAAAAAATTAACTAGATAATTTTTTTCATTCCTAACACAAGGAATTATCAAGCATCTACTGTGTTACAGTCCCTGGACCAAGCACTAAGCATGTACTGAGGTACACACGACCCTGGTTCTGCTCTAAGAATCCACTCTCATGGGATGACAGATGAGAAATCAGCAATTCACACACGGTGTAACAAATACATGAGGTACGAGAGGAGCAGACAGAAAAAACATAGTTGTTTGAATCACTTTCAGCCTAATAAATTAGTAACTCCTCATTTTGTAAAAGTGCATTCCAAATGAATACAATATAAGGTTTAAGTCTACATGAAGGTACAACCCAGGCTTCCTGAAAACTTTCCACCCTGAAACGAATCATGTTGGAAGAGTACAGATACCAAGGCTAGCTCTAAAAGAATTAAGAGATGTTACAATTAAACAAAGAGAGAGAAGAATGAAGTGGCTTATGTAATTAAGAGAAAGGGTAATCGTTTCATGGTTTCAAAGCTTCTCAATTTTAGAAGAGACAGCGTATATAGTTAGATAGAAATTGCATGTAATATATACAGAGAAAGATATGGAGATATAGATAGGGATCTCTCTCTCTCTCTGTCTGTCTGGACAGATATAAACAGTTAAATGTTGAGCAGGAAGTATGGCGTTCAGAGCCAAAGAAGTGAGGAGTGTCCTGATTACCTCTGGGAGTTGGCAGGAAGCACAGAGACTGCGGATAGGAATTAGAAGTATTTGATAGCTCAGAGGAAAACGTAGCATGGAGGAGGAAATAGTGTAAACAGAAAGGTCACGAAATAAAGGCAGGGCACTGGGTTCCCTGGTGGATGCGGACAGGAACGGAGGCTGTAATCCAATAACCGACAGGGTACAAAGCGCCTCCATCGCAGAAGTGGCGTCTTTAGCAGGAAGCACAGATCATACCATTATGTCCTCATTTTTCTCCTCTGCTGGGAGCAGGTTTTATGACTAAACTTCAGACAGAAGACATTGTTGAAAGAAAAACTATGCGGCACAGAGTTTTAGAAAAAGAAGAAAAATTGCCTTGAGTCTGTTTAACCTAACTTCCTTTTCCTGCAGATCAGGTTTTGAGGTTAATGATGTTTATTCTGTTTTGCTGGGGGATTGGAATCTAAGATGGGAATTTTGATATCAATATCTAAAGAACTAGATTGAAGCTTTTGATTTTTTCATTCATTCAAAACTTATTATCAGAGTTGGGTAAACCCTGAGGTTGTATCACACTGGTCCTTAAAGACCCTGCACTTGATTTAGCATTTGTAATTTTTGGTTCCTTTTCAGATTGCATTAGAATATAATTTATAATTTTTTAATAAAGATGGCAGATGATTACTCGGGTCACTGCACTGTTATTGACAGATTTTGTAGGTGGAACACTTTCTCGCCAGCTTTATGGAGGCCAAATTTCTGCATTCAGTGTAAAGGGGGCATGACATTATCAAGTAAATGTCTAGAAAACTGAAAAGGATATTTTAATGCATTTCATAAGGGAAACTGGCCAATCAATTCTGAAATGCTGCAAACTGAAATTCAACACCGTTTCTGAATATTTACTTCAGTTGCTCAGATCATTGAGGAAAACCATAATTGCAATCTGTCAGCCTCTGATGGTTTGATACTGGATAGATTTCGCTTAGTGTACAAGCAAATACAATGTGAAAGAGATGTTTTTGTATATCAGGTTTATAAGCTTTACTTTTGTTGTTATCCTACCTCTTCAACTAAATTTTATTCAGCATTTGATTAGATAATCAAAATACAACACTTTGGGTTGCAGGTACGAGGTCACCCAAGTAAAACACACATCATAAAAAGTATTTATGACCTCACATCAACAGAGTTCCAGATAGGGCTGGGCAGCTCAGTGATGCAGGTCTGGCTCACTCATGCCATTATCACTTTTTCATCTGAATTCTCTGCCATTGTCAGCATGTCTGCATCATCCTGCATCATGATTTCAGTATAGCGGTGATAATCCCATGGGGCACATGACCTCTCCAGTAAATAAGAAAGAGATGATCCCTTCCATGGCTCACTGTTTTGTTACTAAGGAAAGCTTTTCCCAAAGGTGCCTCCAGTCAAGACCCAGTTGGTCAGCATTGGTCACATGGCACACCGTAGCTGTAAGCTTTCCCAGGGGTCTGTACCTGGCATTTTCAGCCTCTAAACTGGGAGTTGGGCTCTGCCAGGAGAGTCGGAGGGGAGTCGGGGGAGAGATCTATTATGAGCAACCAAGTTCTGTCACAGTTAGCCTTTATCGGCAAGGAAAATTAGTTATCTATTTTCTAAATCTTCATTTCATCGAGTAAGATCTTTATTTTTTTCATCCTTTGGGTGTATACTTACTCATATGAGCACATCTGTGTTTTCACCATCTGTGTGTTGCATTTTTTCTCACTTTCTAGCAACTTCACTGACCACAAATCTTCCTCCAGAGTCTGAAAAACTTCAGACATTTTTATGTTTACGCAAGCTCTTTTGAGCTGCAGAGTTTGACCATGTTATAACAAATCCACTAAGCTGTGACTGTATGTCCCACTAAGGCCAAGAGAGCAAACCTCTGAGTTACACAGCACAGAATGCCCACGCTCCTGCGTCCTGTTGCTGGGGCACAGGCCAGAACAATTGGTGGCTCCTGTCTCTACTCCAAACTTTGAGCTGCTTCCTAGCAGAGGACACAGGGGGTTAAAGGGTTTTCCTAAGGACTCTGCTGACCCCGAAGAACTTACTGGGAGATAGCAGACTAGCTCAGCCTCCAGAGAGTATCCCCAGCTAGTATCTTCAAAGACCCACATTTATTCAAAATGTCTGGACACTGTTCTCGCATGACAGGTGAAGGTCTAGCTCCATTCCTTACTTCCTACAGGAAATTTTCCATCCACACAGCAGCCCTCACTCAGCTGACCTGAGATTATATTGTGTCAATAGTTCTCATTCAGCATTTAATCCTATGCTATTCTGCAATCTTTTTTTTTTTTTTTCAGGTTCTTATATTCAGAGACTTTTTGTGTTTTTCCCAAACCACAAAATAAAACCTTTCAGATCAAGGACCACATTTTTCCATTTCTTACCATACTTTTACTATCCATGTGCCAAAGAAATACATTAAATAAGCAACCACATATAAGATGAAAAACATTAAGACGGTGATTAAGTGCTGGAAGAGAAAGGATCATGAGCCATGTGATGTATAGGGGGCAGCGGGGGGAGGGGGTAACCTAACCTAATCTTCAGTTGAGAAATGATTTCTCTGAGAAAGTAATATATGACCTGACTGACACCTGCAGTAAGAGCAGAAGAAAATTAAGGATAGATAATGTGCTCATGTGCAAATATAAAGTTACATCTGGAGTAAAGAGTGCAACGTGGATGATGGTAGAGAATGAAGCTGGAGAAAAGGAGGGCCAGAGAGTGCCACAGTCTCTTCTCCTTTCCAGACTAAGAGCATGGAGCTACCTAAACAGAAACTACACTTCTCAGGATCATTCACATTAAGTGTAGCCACAAGATACATCTCTCTCTCTGGTGGCATGCAAGTAGAAGTGATGTCCCTATATCCCAGACAGGACTTTAAGTCAATGGGTATACTTCCACCCCATGCTCACCTCCCATTCTCTGGGCTCCAATGGTAAAAGCAGGGTGGCTTTGGAAGCTGTGTAGTTGTACCACTCTCAGTCTAGGACCCTTAAATGACCACCTGCGGAAGATCCTTTACCAACCTGGAGCCCCTGTCCTCTATTGTCACATTGAAGAAGGACAAACTTCAGCTCCAAGTCATTAAAAGTTGGAGGGATCTTTGCTAAGACTGCTTAACCTAACCAATGTTAGGGAATTTGGTTCTGATATCACAAGAAATGGGAAGTTATTTAAAGATTTTTAAACACATGTATCAAATGATCAAATCAACATTTTGAAAAGATTTCTGTTTGCAAAGTGGAGAATATATTGGGCTGAGTGAGAAAGAATTAGGTGAGAAAAAAATAAAAACAAACAGAAAAACTATTGCAGAAATCTTAGTGAGAAAAAAGGCTGAGGCTGTGGAAACAAGTGGGTGGATTCAGATCTAAAATGACGTTGATCAGGGGCGCCTGGATGGCTCAGTTGGTTGAGCTTCCGACATCGGCTCAGGTCATAATTTCATGGTTGAGAGTTTGAGCCTTGTGTTGGGCTCTGTGCTGACAGCTCACAGCCTAAAGCCTACTTCAGGCTCTGTGTCTCCCTCTCTCTCTGCCACCCCTCCATTCATGCTCTGTCTCTCTCTGTCTCAAAAATAAATCCAAAACATTTTTTAAAAATTAAAAAGGTGATATTGATCAAATTTGGTAATGTACTGAGTGTAAAAATTTGAGAGGGAAGTATCTACACAGACTGCTACTTCTCTGGCTTTGGGCACTGGATAATTGGGTCATGGCCTTCTTTTAGATTAAAAAACAGCAACAAAAACAACAACAACAATGAGAAAAATCCTGAGTTTACATTCATTTCTGCACATGCACAAGTAGATACTCTTATTAATGTACAAAGGTCAGTCTCTTATTCCACAAAAATGAAAGGAGAGCTGTGCTGTCTTAGAGAGGTAGCCCTTTACAGTTGTTGTGCTAGTGGTTACAGTACTGAGCCTGGAATCAGATCAGTTCCTTGACTAAATAGCTAGGATGGCTGCTTAACTCAGTTATTCAATTTTTATCTGCAAAATGGGGAAATAATAGCGCCTGCGACATAGGTCTGTAACAGGGAGAAAATGCAAGAATGCATAGAAAGCATGTAGAAGGCTACTCATCCTTGGTAAAAACTCATCACTACTGCTTCAAAGGCAGCATACTCACAAACTCCTATACGTTACCCATGTTTGGAAGTGTCATCAGCATATCATGTTCTCTTGAGGTGGCAAAATATATTCAGCTAAAGCACTTTTAATTTTACAGTGTATGCTTCATACAAGTAAGTTAATTTTATGGACCTGGCTTGCTCACTGAACTCCACAGGCAAAACTTAATGCTAATGGTCTAATTTTTTCTGCTCTCATTTTGGAAAGTTTGTTTTCAGGCCTGATTTATAGATAAACTCCCAACTCTTGACTCTTTCTTCTAGGAGTCCACATTTACCCCTCCCCCCCATTATAACATGTAATGTTTTTCCACCATCACCTACATCTTAACTTATTTCCATCAATTCTAAACTCAGTACCCCCTCCACAAATAGTCTCTTTATCCAATTTCCCCACTCTCTTAACTTAGTTAACTTTCATACATCTTTAATTCTTTTAGTTGCTTTCTTCTTAAAGGAATCCATAGCTGCTCTAATCTTCCTCTTGAAAGCAGCTTTATATTCAAAATTAGTTGTATCGCCTATCATTCCTGCCAATATCGTCCCCATTACCTTTCTCTCTGGTGCTTATAGAATCAGTCTTACCTTACATTCCTTTCCATAGGAGTAAGAAAGGTGTGTGTGTGTGTGTGTGTGTGTGTGCGCGCGCGCGCGCGCGCGCCTTAAGGTTAAAAAAGAGATAATATATAACAGCAAAACACACAATTATAAAAGTAAGCTCTCCACTAAAGTTATACACCTAAATCCAAATATGTCAATGCTTGTTGGGGGACACTGTAAATTATGTTTTAAGAGTATTTACAGGACAGCTTTTTGAGGTATCAGTCATGTCCCCTACAAAGCAATTTTCCACATTTTCCTTGTGTATGTGTGTGTGTGGGGGGGGGGCATTTTTAGTCACAATTCAATGTCTTAATACCAATTATATATTTTTATATATGCTACTTTATTTATATATATTTTTATTTTTATTTTAGAGAAAGAAAGCTAGTGGGATAGAGGAGCAGAGGGGAGAGAGAGAAAGAGAGAAAGAGAGAGAGAGAGAGAATAGAGAATCTCAAGCAGGCTCCATGCTCAACATGGACCCTAATACAGGGCTTGATCCCACAACCCTGGGATCATGACCTGACACAAAATCAAGAGCCGATGTTCTACCGACTGAGCCACCCAGGCGCTTCAATATATACCACTTTAGAATGTTGCCTAATTTTGTCCCAAAATGTTACCTTTTCTCACTTTAAATCCATATAAAGCTTTAAAGAAAAACATTCTTCTAATTTCTATGTACATTCAATTGAAGTATAGTAAAAGTTCAGGGAGTTTTAAAAGAAGACACATAGTAGGGCAGGATCTGTGTAGCTCTGATCATCTGGCCAAATATATTCACAATATCAGAAAAATACCACACCTCTATAGCACAGAAAAATGCAATACCCCCAAAATAAATTTTTGAGTTTACTATACAGAAATACTCCAAAGGCAGCTTTCCTTTCTTGAAGGAGATAACTGGTAGAATTCAAGCACTACTAAATTCATTCACTTCCTCATGCCTTCTATTCATTTATGAACTCATTCATTCTTACACTAAATACTTTTCAACAATTTTGTTAGGCATAAGGTTAGAGAGATGTGAGATATTTCCTTATTTTGAGTACTCTAAAAATCTGCTAGATTATTAGTAAGCTAATTAAATGTATATTCGTCTATATCATATATAACTATAACTAATTAATATATCAATAATTAATGACATAATTAATTATATATTTTGAGAACCAAAATCATGTCAAACCATGTACAAAGCAATGCACTAGGACAAGTATTATTCTCCCATTTTTCTGATGGAAGAAACAGAGACTCAGAGAAGTTAAGTAATTTATATAACCTCACCCAACTACTACTTAAATAGCAGAGCCAAGATTTAAGTGAAGCCATTTCTCTCTGATTCTAGAATAGTGCTCTGAACAGTTATATGTTGGTTTCTACTTAACAATTGTTTTATCAAATTAGAAGAAAACCTAGTAATGTTCACACCAGATGTAAATATCTAGAGGTTTTATAAAAGTCATAAATTAATTTTTCAATAATGTTTTATCTAACTTTTTCTCAATATAGCAATGTTTATATGTATATTTTCTAATAGGTGATTCTAATTAATGTAATAATGTGTTTTATAAAGAGACTCAGATACTTTTCTTTTGTGCTTTTAAAAAAATTTTTTTTAACATTTATTTATTATTGAGAAACAGAGAGAGACAGAAAGTGAGCAGAGGAAGGGCAGAGAGAGGGAGATACAGAATCTGAAGCTGGCTACAGGCTCTGAACTGTCAGCACAGAACCTGACGTAGGAACCCACAAACTGTGAGATCATGACCACAGCTGAAGTCGGATGCTTAACCGACTAAGCCACCCAGGTGCCCATGTTTTTTTTTAAAAATGTCTTTATTTATTTTTTAGAGAGAGACAGAGAGATNCTGAAGCTGGCTACAGGCTCTGAACTGTCAGCACAGAACCTGACGTAGGAACCCACAAACTGTGAGATCATGACCTCAGCTGAAGTCGGATGCTTAACCGACTAAGCCACCCAGGTGCCCATGTTTTTTTTTTAAAAATGTCTTTATTTATTTTTTAGAGAGAAACAGAGAGAGAGACAGAGCACAAGCTGGGTAGGGGCAGAGAGAAAGGGAGACACAGAATCCAAAGCAGGCTCTGGGGTGTCAGCATAGAGCCTGATGCAGGGCTTGAACTCATGAACTGCAAGATCATGACCTCAGCTGAAGTTGGTTGCTTAACCCACTGAACCACCCAGATACCTCTGTGCTTTTTAAACTCCTATTCTTCCTCCTAGTCCAGTTCAAAATTCACCCCCTCTAAAAAAAAATGCCCCTGAACCAGCTCCCAGATAGCACAAATCCTTTCCTTCATGACTGAACTTTCCTAACATGAAATACACCTGAGAGTGATAGGGCTATATCACATGAGGTCATATTGTCTTTGTCTATGTGCCTGTCTTTCTAGATTGAATATGAGCACAACAGGGCAAGTTTTAGTACAGTTCCCTTCTCTCATAACACCTGATACATCATTTTCGACATAGTTAGTCCTAAGTGAATGTTGGACACTGTTGGTATTTAACTAAAGCAGTATTCTGAGCCCGACTGTACTCAGGTATGTGATGCCCTGCTACACTAATGAGCCAAACTAAAATGTTAGACATAGAAAGGACTTCTTTTGGTATGATCTACCTATACTGTTATTGGATGTAAAAACATGAGTATTGAGTAAAGATTACCTAATGGTTACATTTACTCCTGAATATAGATATTGAGCTAGTGACTAGAAGGATATGTGTCTAAAATAATTCTTTATAAATGATTTAATAGAGGAATGTAAGCATAAACGAAGGCCTCTAAATAAACTAGGAAAAGTTAACTATAGGTATGGAAAACTTGCAGGTCTATGCAAGGTATTGTTAGACAATTTGTTACTTAGCACAAGGTCAATGTCCTTATTTTTAACATCTTAAGGTACCATATTATAAAGGTCCATGTGGTACTTCTCTGTAATCAAACTGGTTGAACTGGAATCATGGTCTTCACCACTTACTGGCTTAGACATTTACTTTACTTTTCCATATTATTTCCATTTGTAAAATTGTTGTGGGAATGAAATTAAACTAACTCCCCTAAAGCACTTGCTGGGTGCCTGGCATGCAGTGAAGTCTCTGTACACGTTAGTAATTATTATCTGAGTTAGAATTCAAAGTTTCAGGTTTTGATTAAGGTTACTCAATATGCTTATTGATGGACTACGTGAACACAGGACCTAGCAATATCTCAGGAAGCTAATGGAAAAACCTAAATCATAGAAGATGGTCAAAATGGTAAAAATCTTGGCAAACAACATTTTCCTTTTACTTTATGCTGCTAGAGCTCCATGTTCTTTTTATGTTTTGTTTTAAATTTACAATACATGAGGTTTAAAAGTTTCTGCACTGGGTGGGATCTAGATATGGTGCTTCTTAAGTTAGAAAATAACAAGATGAATACTGAAGTATCAGGAGAAATGCAATAGAGAACTATCTGTGAGGAATATATCAAACTGTCATCCTCAAGGGACCATTGTTCACTTATTCATTCAGACAAGCATTTTGCAACAAGCAGACTATTAGTGAGGCAGGATAAAGGAGCGATTGTACATGAGAACAATTTCCAAAGTTTCTAAAAGGAAGTAAACACTAACTCCCTCCATGAAGGACTTATAACATTCTGGGCTTTACTATATGCCGGGCATCCATCTGTCTGCTTACACTGAGAAATCTTGATTCCAAATTGCAAAGTAAAGTTAATGAGGAAGTATTCTGAGACAGAAGCTCTACATCCAGGCTTTCTACTGGACTAGTTCTTTGTCAGTCAATAGATGGTCCTGTAATAAAACCCCTATACATCACAGTCAGAAGAGCTAGAAACATTGATAATGGGACTTATAAGTAGACATGTCAAGAAAAAAATATATAAAAATAAGCAAAGGAAAACAACGATGAGAGACACGGGAAACAGGAGAAAACGAGAGGAAATTCTTCATGAAATAGATTAAATACATTCCCTGTGAAATGAGAAGAACTATTTCCTCTTTGAAATAAAAGCTCAAAGAGAAGATGTAAAGATTCAAAGACAAGCTGATATACAGTAAAAGAAAATAAATATTGGATGGCAGATCTTGTTCAAAAAAATAATGATGCCCAGCAGAGATGGTGAAAGTAGTAACGTTCAGGTGGTGACGACGACTTCTCCCGGGGAAAAGTGATCTGGACAAAAGAAAAAGGAAAGAAATGGTAGAAGCCATATGACAGCTGACCAGATGAATGGGCGAGGATATAGGAGACATCCCTGCCACCTCTCAGAATTAACTGTTAAGATTGTGAATTGGGTTGGTGTCCTGTGTTAGTGCCCGGTGGTAAGAAGTAGTTAAATTATGCTTCCACAAAATAATTCCTGGCTAATCTGTTTTGTTTGAAAGAGACATGCTAGAACAAAAAACACAAAACTGAAATGAGAGTACATCCACATTATTAATATTTTATCAGTTTGGCTTTTGTCTTCCAAACACAGTACAATGGTGCCTGGACCTAAATGTCCAAACCCAAAATACCATCTCTGATTCAGGTAGGAAGGAGAAATCTGTATTAGACTCTTGATGAGATTTTGGTTACAGCCTTGCATGGATAAAAATGACTCTGGATACACAGTCAGGAAAAGGCTACTTCCTATATGTCAAAGTAAATCTTTAATTAGAAGTATTTACTGCTGGCTCCTTGTTTCCTATTCTCCATACAGAGGAAACACAACCATTGTGCAATATTCATATTTCTTAGAGAAAAGCAAAGATTACAAGTTTCTCCCAGTTCAATAGACAAGATAAAAAAGGAGCCAAAGACAGTGACTGGCAGAAATTCAAATGAGTGGGAACATTATGCTAGGAGATACAGTAAGATGATGTTAAATTATGGAGAAGTGTTTGTTGTGTTTATTTTCTTAACAACTGAGATAGTGTTTTAAGAGAATGAAACATTTCCAGTTATTTAAATGTCTTTGCTCCTCAGCCTCCTTCACCATAGGGGTTATAAACTCTGGCTCCTTTCAAGTTCAAATACTTTTGATCTCTTGACTTCACTTTTTTTAGTTGTGTCTTTGAGAAAAGAACAGAAAGTTTTGAAATTTCACAGTGATATCAGGGTGACAAGACTAGATGGATATCTACTCAGGTAGCAAGTTGGTTGCTGGAATTCAGGAAACCAAGTACTGAATATTTGGTATTTGCTACTGAATAGTTTCATACTAAAAGACTTAACGCTTGTAACCTTAAACACTGAAATTAAAACAAATGCATCCGAAAATCTGAATTTCAAAGTTCTGACCTTGGGTTAATAAGATTGAATGTAGGCGAGGATGGTATTTTAAAAATGCATGCAGTTTTACAGTCCCAAGCAGTCTTCAACTTTTTGAAGGGTTTTGAAGGGTCGAGGGTTGCAGAATATATCCCATATGAGAAGGGAGCCGTAATTCGGAACTCCATGCCTCTACGCCAAATTTTACAAAGGTCCCTCATTAGCTCGTTGCTCTCTATCATACCAATAATTTCTCCCTGGAAATTTGTTATATTTCAGAAGAAAAACAAGGTCCACAGAGTCTGCTCAGTACATTTAAAAGAAAAAAAAACATAATTGGAACAGGATTGCTATGTCACTTCCATAAGATTTTGTTTTAAGCTTGCAAAGTCTCTTTCCTCCCAAGCAGTTTATTTAGTCTCTATTTGTCTAATTATATCTTCTTCTTTATTTAAGAAAAATACCTTGAAATGAAATTATCAGGTCAGAGAATATGCATTTTGCATTATGATGCACATGGTCAACCTTTATTCCAAAAAGAGGAAAAAGTTATACCCCAACCAATTTTGCAGTGCTTATTTCCTCACATTCTACCTTTAAATATTCCCAATAGTATTTCTTTTTTATGTCTTTGTCCTTGCCTGTTTTTCTGCTAGGGGAGCCCATATTTTTCTTACTTAGGCTTTAGAAATAGTTAATATTTATATATTATAAAATTATTTTTCTGTCATATAAGTTGCAAGTATTTTCCTAGTTTACTGCTTGTGTTTTTACCTTTTTATAATTATTCTATATAAAAAGTATTATTGTTTATACAATCACATCTCTTATTTTTTTCTTAATCACTTTTCTTTCCAACTTTGTTATTAGTTTCGAAAGGTTTTTATACTCAAGAAGTTAAAAAAACTTTCACAGTATTTCCTTCTTATTTTATTATTTTCTAATGAGTAGTAGCATGGAATTGTTGTTAAGAACATTGATTTGCACACATTTGCATTTTAATTCTGCTCTTTAATTTTGAACTGTGTGAATTTAAGCACATTTGTTTATGTCTAAAATTGGGAAGAGAATTTCTACCTCTAGTCATGAGAGTATTAAAGGAAAGAAATCTATGAAGTACTTGGCATGAATAATGTGATGTGCCCAGCATATTATGAGTGCTCTATAGGTAGGTATTTTACTATTATTATCTCTTATATTTAAATATTGGATTCACCTAGAATATTTCTTTGAGAGGTCAGAAATATCTTTTTATTTCTATTTTTTTATTTTTTATTTGAGAGAGAGGGCAGGAGTGGGGGAGAGGGACAGAGAGAGAGAAAGAGAGAGAGAGAGGGAGAATCTTAAGCAGGCTCCACACCCAGGGCAGAGCCTGATGCAGGGCTCAATCTCATGACACTGGAATCATGACTTGAGCCGAAATCAAGTCAGATGCTCAACTGACTGAATTATCTTTTTTTTTTTTTATTTTTAAAACCATCTTATTTATTTTTGAGAGAGAGACAGAGACAGCGTGAGCAGGGGAGGGTCAGAAAGAGAGGGAGAAACAGAATCCAAAGATAGACTCCAGGCTCTGAGCTGTCAGCACAGAGCCTGGCGTGAGGCTAAAACCATGAACCATGAGATCATGACCTGAACTGAAGTTGGATGCTTAACCAACTGAGCCACCCAGGTACCCCTGAATTATTTTTTTAAAGTAAAGATTTCTCTTGTTACAAATCTTTCTGATACCATCATATGTTCTTCAAAATAAATCTTAATTCCTTAACGTGTCACTATCAATCCTCACAATTTTGCTTTGACACGGATGCCCAGCCAAAGCCTCCTACTGCTTACTCCCATTCTATTGTCTCCTTATACTGATTTATTGATTATTTCTGAATGGGCCTTGCACTCTGATGCCCCTGTACTTTCTCCAAATTATTATTTTTTTCTCCCTGGAATCTACCCCTTTTTCTGTCCTGAACATGTTAAAGTAACTCTTTGATGCCCAGGTCAGAATTGCCTTCTTGATGAAACTTGTCATTGTTGCTTCTCCCCAACAGAATTCATTGTTTTCTCCTTTGACTTCTGTGGGGTGTTTGCCCCTCTCGTAGCACTACAGCATTGCTGCCTCCACCAGTTCACGAATAGCTTGTGGGAAGTATTCAGTTATGGTTTTCAAACTTACTTGCCCAGTGTTTGACATACTGAGTGGAAATGGGCAATATTTGCTGACTATAAAGTAAAATATATAACTCCTATTTAGGAGCGCCTGGGTGGCTCAGTCAGTTAAGTGTCCAACTTCCACTCAGGTCATGATCTTGCAGTGAGTTCGAGCCCAACGGCAGGCTCCATGCTGAGAGCTCAGAGCCTGGAGCCTGCTTTGGATTCTGTGTCTCCCTCTCTCTCTGCCCCTCCCCCACTTACACTCTGTCTCTCTCAAAAATGAATAAACATTAAAAAAATTAAAAAATAACTTCTGTCCTATTTATGTACACCAGTCACAACACTTACTTGGATACAGTTCCCCACATAAAACATATCACGTGTATAATTTTTCTATGTAAATACTTATGACATAGAAAACTTTTAAGTAACATTTATAAATTGTATCAGCCATGAAAAGTACTTTTTGGCAATGTCATTACATCTTTCAGACTTCAAAATATTAAAAGGCTGAACACTTTCAGAGACAGATACCTTCTGGTAAAACTTGAGTTGACAAAAGTTTTAAGATATAAAAAAGTCAATGCTGACATATAGTCATGGGACTTTAGAATGGCTGGTCATGTGTTCATATTCCTGTGTCATTTCCATTAATGTACGATGAGATCAAAGATGAACTATAACTGGTCTACATAAAATCTAGTTAACTTAACATTCAGTGATCACTACTTTGTGCCCAGATAGTATCATAAAAGCCATCAGTCTTCAGACTATACTCTCTGAAATATTTGATCTAGAAGATGCTAAAAGGTTCTCCTTAAATAAAGGAATTCTACAGAACAATGAGTTTGGGGTGTAGCACATACCGATTTCTCCTCTGAGAGAGTCATTATCTCTTTCTTTTAATGTTTTATTTATTTCTGAGAGATAGACAGCACAAGCGAGGGAGGGTCAGAGAGAGAGAGAGAAGGAGACACAGAATCTGAAGCAGTCTCCAGGCTCTGAGCTGGCTGTTAGCACAGAGCCCGAGACGGGGCTCGAACCCATGATCGATGAGATCATGACCTGAGCCGAAGTCGGACGCTCAACCCACTGAGCCACCCAGGTGCCCCAAGAGTCATTATCTCTTGAGCTCATAATTTAACTCATTGTTCTCCAAACTTACTTGAAAATTGAAGGTTTTTTCCTAGTACATACATAAAAGCCACCCTGGGAAACCCTGATGAGTATTATCTCCTTTACGCTTTACAGCAGTTTTGTCAACAAGTGCTGTGCAGAAGCTCCTGTTCTACACTTAAGGAAATGGAAGGTTTGCCAAATGTCATCGGCTGTGAGAGGATAGAATCCAGGTCTCTTCATTCGGATTCCCAGACTCTTTATAACTCAGCCTCCTCTTGTGAATGATTTAAACATTGTAGCAATTAGCCTTATCTAGGAAAACAGGATATTGCTCTGGGAAATATGAAAGATATTTTTCCAGGAAAAGAGATTATTTTTTTCAGCATTGAAATATCCCACCATAACCCTAGCATCACCACCATCTTTTAATATTCTCCTTCTCCCAAGATCACCCTGCAGTCCTATATTCTCCATGAGGTCTATTGTGAAAATTCCATCACATCCTTCTCATCCCAAATCTTGAGGAATTCTCTGAATTCTGCATTCTCTCAATTACTGGGATATTGCCTCATGTTGTTACATAACTGTTTCATGTGTGCCTGCCCTATTCCTCTAACATCACATAATTTGTCTTAACTTCTTTATCTGTTATCAGTATTGACTCCTTTATATAGTACTTGAATGAATGAATGAATGCATAAGTAAATGCATCCAAGTGGATGATGGAGGTATGGACACATAGCATGGACAAAGTGTCTCAATACATGCCAGTTTAATATCCCAATTCTTGAAATTCTCATATAGTGGGGATAGAGTGGCAAAGTGCGAGAGAATTCTGACTTTTTATCGGTTCTGTGGATCTCAAACTTCAGTATTTATGAGAATCACTTGGAGAGCTTGTTAAACCACAGGTTGCTGAGCCCCACTCTCAGGGCTTCTGATTCATTAGGTCTGGCATAAGGCCTGAATATTTTTGGTTTTTGTTTTTCTGGGTTTTTTTGGAGGGGCTGAGAATTTTCATTTCCAGTAAGTTTCCAGGTGATGCCAATGTTGCTGGTCCAAAGTCCATACTTTGAGACACACTCAGCAAGGATAAATCTGACAAGTTCAATCACTGGGTTTGTTCTGTTTAGCTGTGTGACTGAGCAAGGTTCTTAAATACTTAGCCTTAGTGTCATTATTTTAAAAATGAGTTTAATATACTTAAGTTGCTGAGTTATGGTGATATAATATATAAAAAGAGCCAGCCACATAAAAAGTCATTAATACATATTAGATTGCTTCCCTTCCTCCCTTCTGAGGAAGTTGCTGAGAATGGCTTATACAGTGGTCCTTCCTTTTTCTTGCCTCCATCAGTTCTAGAAATTTATACTGTACTATTCTTTTATAAATGTTCCCATGTTCAATCACATATACCTTGGAAGCAAGATATTAGATAACAGAAGTATTAACACAGACCTCAGGCACAGAATTCATTACTCACAGCCAACAGCAGTTCTTAGTTCAGACTATAGCCGGTTCTAGTTACAACTATCCCTTGCTCAAGTACAGGCTTCTGCTTCAAAACAACTCAGAGGCACTGACTGCTTTCTGTTTTATCTCCTCATGTAGCAGTGATAGTGCTTAAAGTTATCCCCAATCTGATGCCATTCTGTCTCACTCCATCAAAAGGCACAAAGAAGCCCTATCTTTGCTCTATTACGGCATCCTTTCAACAGACCCTTTGCTTGGGAAAGAACAGAGCTGAGCTTGAATGATATTGCCTCACTTAGGAACTTGACCATTAGCAAAATTAATTGTGAAAAGAGAGACTACAGCAGTTTAAAAATTCTCTGGTGAGAGATTTCTCTTAATTCTAAGTGGATGGATTACAATGAATATGTGCCTCCCTTCAGGCTTGTATTATCAAAATGGTCTCCTTTAAGGTTAAAAAAAACCTATTTTCCTGGGCTATTTTACTGTCTCAATTATTATATGCATTACATATTTTTGACTCATTCACTTGTGACGATTAGAAACTATATTTACCCTGTTCCCAGTAGGGTTCTAAGGTTGAGCCTAAGATCTGAGTCACAATTATGCACAGTAAAGCTCAACACCTTTATATTATATAAATTCTCAGAATGCTGGTGGTGGAAATGTCCATAAGGAGCAACTAGCATTGACTGGCATCAAGCCTTCCAGGCTCCCACAGGAGGAGTTAGAAATGTGACAGAAAGTACTTGGGGTTCCTGCCATGCAATACAGACGGTTTCTGAAGGTTGAGTGTGCCCTCCTACCGCTACCGGAGAGACATTTCACTCCATGTTTGAGAAAATGAATTACTCCCACTTGGTTTAACTTTCTGAGAACTTTTCTCCTCAGGTTTCTGGCAATTCTATCCCTACTCATCAGTACGACAACTGGGCTGAATGAGTCTGAAACACTGTCAGTGATAGATGAGTGGGCTTCTGTTTTGGTGACTTTGCTTTCTTCACTTTGGCATACAGTGTCTTTTCATCAAAGACGTAAAACAAACCATGGAGAACATGAAGAGAAAAACCCTTTGTATCTCATCTGACACCAGATGGATCACCCTCGTCCCTGCCAGTAGCAAGATTGGTAGAATATGAGAAAGGGGAATTAGGATCACCCAGACCTTTTCCTCTGCCACCAGGCAGCCAATGCTTAGTGGCGGAAATCATAAAATCATACGTATCAGTCCATTCCACATAAACACTCTTTAATTTCAACTGATCCTTTTTGCTAGGGAGTAATCCTTTCATTCATTATTCATCAAACCATAATTTCATTTACTATTGTACTTATTTCAAACTCTCTCTATTTTTCATGTTTAGACGCCTAATCCAACACACTCCAAATCATTCTCCCTCTAAGTTATCAAGAATATCAGGACCATTTGACAGCAGTTTCCTCAGAGTTCCCTCTCAGTGCACCCGTACTTTAGACTTACCATCTCTGCATACCTGATACACTTCGAAGGAAGGGGTTCCCGTCTTCCTTGACAAGGTTCCATGTGTGCACTCAGTCTCACCCTCTCACACTTCCTTCGTCACTGATCACCTATTTCGTCATGTTGCTTTCTCCTTCTTTCTGACTCTAAAAATTCCCATTCCTCTATTTGTGACCATGTATGACCAGTAGTCTTAAAACAACTTTCTCATAATTTACCTCTCTCTTAAGTCCTTATCCAGTCACTGCTTCCTTTCACACGTAAAAGCAGCTTACAGTCTGGTCTCTGCCCTGACTATTATATCAGAATTGCCATGTTGGACAGTCTATATCTTCACACTTTCTGCTGAACTGAATAATGTGAGCTCCTTGTTTTTGTTTGTTTGTTTGTGTCTTCTTGGTATTTATGGCATGCACTGCTGCTTCCAAAATTTTCATCCCTCTTTTTTGTCTCCTTAATTGACTCTTATTCAAGTGTTCAGTTTCCTAAGTATTGGTATTTCCTAACGATCTATGCTAAACACTATTTTTGCTTCCTGTGATTTACTTTGATCAGTCCTTTGATCCTCCTGGTTTGAACTATTTCCAGTGAACAAGTTAATAACCATCTATCTCTCTGGCCCTCCTCTTTTTCTAAATTCATATCTCATCTCATCAGCTCTTCCAACTCAAAATATTATAAACTAAATGGAATTCCCTTCTAAATCAACCTCTCCTTTTAGTTTCCAGTTTTGATCATCCAACACTGTTTCTCTGTTCATGTTATCAACCCCCTATTAAACAGTAAGTTCCATGAGGACTAGTTTATTCATCTCTCTCTCTGAACAACTAAAAAAATGCTGGCACAAGGTTATCATTATATAAATATGTGCCAAATTAATGAATGGGAAAATGAATGGATGAATCCTGCTTATCTAAGCTTGAAAAATTCAGTTATTTATAACTCTTCTTTCCACTCCCCCATTAATCCAAATGGTAGCCAAGTCTCTTGGGTACTTTGACAGCATTACTTCTCTATGCACTCTCTATTCTGACTGCAATTTCTTTGGTGGTTTAAAATTTTAAATTCCTCTTGGTTGGCATCTTGTTTTAGCCTTCTTATTGATCTTTCCAATAGCCAGAAGCAGTTTCTTCCTCCTCTCAATTCCTTCCACACATTTAAGATATTTATTACTTGTATTAGGTAGCATAGCTACAATGTACGTTTTATAATGCTTTTCTAAATTGTACTCATTGAAGTAGGTTTATCATGTTATTGCTTTTAGCTCTCATAGCATTTAACATATATTTCTTTATCATTAAAATAATTGGTTAGTAAATATATATGAGTAAACACCATTACCACAGTAAATTTCTTCTTTTTAAAAACATTTTTTAAGTTTATTTATTTATTTTGAGAGAGAGAGAGAATGAGTGGGTGAAGAGCAGAGAGAGAGGAAGAGAGAATCCCAAGCAGGCTCTGCACTGTCAGTACAGAGACTGATGTGGGGTTTGATCTCACAAATGGTGAGATCATGACCTGAGCCTAAATCAAGAGGCCAACTGAGCCCCCAGGTCTCCCCAGAGTAAACTTCTTCTTTTTTATGTTTTTTATTTATTCCTGAGAAAGAGAGAGAGAGAGAGACAGCATGAGCAGGGTAGAGTCAGAGAGAGAGGGAGACACGGAATCCGCAGCAGGCTCCAGGCTCGGAGCTGTCAGCACAGAGCCGAACGTAGGGCTCGAACCCATGAACCATGAAATCATGACCTGAGCCAAAGTCAAATGCTTCACTGACTGAGCCACCCAGGCACCCCCAGAGTAAACTTCTTAAAGCACAACTCTTTTCTAGTCACTTCCCTACAATTAAGACATTTAATGGCTCCTCACTGCACACTGAATTAAGTTTAAATTCTTCATTTAAGAATTTATCTTATAACCTATCACTTACTTCCTACCCATAACATAGTCCACAACCTTTTACCAAAGTTATACCTCTTTCCCTTCTTACTTACATATTCTGTACTCTGACCATTCTAAGGGAGGGAAAACTTTACCCATCTTAGGTTTTTAGCTGGGTTCTTTAACAAAAAGTAAAATTAACAAGAGATAAACAGTTTATTTACGTATGCTATGCAAATCACACAGGAGAAACCTTGACAAAAGTAACTCAGAATGGTGGTTAGAACTCCAGCTTACATAGCATCTTCAACAAAAAAACAATAAACTTGTAGAAAATGACAGCAGGAAAGAAAGTTTCATGTTTCCATGAGCAACAAATTGTGGGAGCTGAGGAATGGAGTAAGGTTTGTTTGCAGATTCCTCTGGTTACCTCTGTGCTGCCAAGAGTCTATCTCCAGTTAAAAAAAAAAAAAAAAAAAAGAATTTCTCTGCTTTTAGGCAGGAAGGGGGTTGACAGAGAGAGCTTTCCCTGCATTTGCTGCTTCTTACTGTCTTAAGCTCAAAATAATTTTTGTCAGAGGCATATTTCCTTCATTAGTAGAGTCGGCTTCACCAATCAAATCCCCGTTGCTCAGGTTGTCCCCTGCAAAACATCCCATCTTTGTTTCTGCCTGTTAAACTCCCATTTACTTTTCAAGACCTATCTTCAAGATTTCAGTATGTTGGAAGTAAAGCTGAAGTAAGAATTAGAAGATAGGTGAAGATAAAGAAACTGGGGACTGTTTCCTATGAATTTCTCTGTTGCCAAATCCTTGCATGAACTATGTGTCCAACTATCTAAATTCCTTTCACTATTCTGGTCCCTGCTGAGGACCCATGACTAGCATTAGGCATAGGTTCTGTTTAAAATAGGCCAGTCTAGGAGCACCTGGGTGGCTCCATTAGATAAGTGTCTGACTTTAGCTCAGGTCATGATATCACAGTTCACAGGTTTGAGCCCCACATGGAGCTCTGTGCTGACAGTTCAGAGCCTGGAGCCTGCTTCAGATTCTGTGTCTCATTCTCTCTCTGACTCTCCCCTCCTCCACTTGTGCCCTGCCCCTCTCTGTCTCTCAAAAATAAATAAATGTAAAAGAAAAATAATAAAATAAAAGAGGCCAGTCTCGTCAAAATGCACCAGTCATTATGGTAGCATTTGGATCTAGTTTTCTCCAACCTAGAGTTGTTTACAGTTTTGCAGGGGAGATTGGCAAGTACATAACAGATATACTATGTGGCACTGAACGAATAAATCAGAGTTGGAAGCATAGGATAAGCAAGTGGAAAATCTTTTTCTCATAACATTTGGGTCCACTTCCGTCCCCATATGATTTCTTGGTTTTCTTTATTACCATTAATACTTTTATTCACAGGGATGTGGGCAACAGCTGAAATCATTCTTATCAATGTTAATCTCATAAATACATTTTTTAAATTTATTTTTTTTACTGTTGAAGTATGAGGTTATAAGTAAATCTTTACATAAATATGGACGGCATCATCTGTCCCGGGTTGAAAGAGAGAAACCTAGCACATTGTCTAATCGTCACAGATACTGGTCTCAGTGGATATTGTCTTAGAGTCTACGGAAAGCCCTTCACTGCATCACTAAGGCTGTACAAAGCCAGTTGCACAGATGTAGCTCTTGTTGTTCAGATGCTTACAAACTGAAACTTTAATTCACAGTCCCACTCTTAGGCTCTGCCAAGATCAAAAGTTTTGCATGCCTCTTCTCTACTCAGGAAACCAATAATTAACACCTATTCACAAACAAAGCTCACTCTGACTTTCCTTCTGCTCATTCTTTTGTCTTAACACCCTCCTGACATAAACAGGTAGGATCAAAAGCCACACCAGTTAGTTAACTTCCATAACCACCCTTAAGTCTGCCCTGGTATTTATGTCTCTACCTATCAGCCAAGAGTTTCCTTTCCACTTCACACAAGAGCATATTCTGTTGTGTATTAGAGCTATGAGGATGCAAGCTAACACTCTGGATAGGATGCTAAACAATGCCAGAGAAATACTAAAAAGTATCCTACTGAGAAAATCCTCCATTTACTGAAGATTAGAGCCACATAAGCAAGCCAAAGTGCCCAAGTAGGAAGGAGATACATAAGAAAGTGAGGTCAGAGGGTGGAGGGGCAAGTGATTAAAGGAAATAAATAAATAGAAATCAAGTGACTCAGAACCAATGAATTACCTAAAGGCAATGAAAATAAAACACCACACGTGGAGTCTGGTGATTACGTAAAAGTTGTAAAGTTATGTGTAAGTCTGGAACTTCTTCAATTCAAATCCTATTCAATTCTTCTGAAAATAATCTTATTTATTTTCAAATCTTTGACTTTGAGCATAGTTGGCTCCTTTTCATTCATTTATAGAACAGACATTCATATGAACACTGCACTTTCCTATGATGGTTAATTTAAGAAAAGTAAAAGGGGCCACTGGCTTAGCAATGGCTGCCAGATGGCAGCTGGGACACAAACACCCCCGGGCATCACAAGGAAGTTAAAATAATAGTTTATTGTAGGTGATAACACCACTTAAAGCAATGCAAATCATGACTAACAGATTTGAGGAAAGTGTGGATGCTTGTTTAGCATTAACTGAGACCTAAATAAAATCAACTCTGAGTCATCAGGGGAAATTAATGACATTTAAATCCATTCTTTTAAAATGGGAGTAAGACATTTCCAGATTGTAGCTAGGGCTTTTGTGCCCCAGACAAATTAGCTTGTAATCCTCTGACAAGGCTGTGAATAACTCAAATGAACATAGTCTTAGTTCAATTTGGAATTAAATGACCATATACAGTTCTGCTAGCATCTGTTATGCTGGCCTTTAGACAAGTGCCTTATTTCATTTACTCTATCTATCAATCAATCAATCTATCTATCTATCTATCTATCTATCTATCATCATTTATTTAATGGATATAGAATGTTTCCATGTTTCTGGATATGATTTAGAGCCTACCAATAATATGGTCTTGTATGTAATTTGAAAGATAAAACATAGAGCCCAATTTTCCTTTGTCAGAGGTGAAAGCCACAAGGGCTCTGGCAGATAGAAGTTCTTACAAGGGCAGTCTGAACGCATTCCCCTGCCAATCACCCACTTTGGGGGGGTGGGGGCAGCTGACACACTGACAGGTCATTTTTTGCATTTTCCTGACCTCTAGTGGCAGTAACTTCACTACTTCTGGATCACGGTTGCATCTGTGACTGAAAGCCAGTGATAGATGCCTCACATTTGCTTCCTTAGTCCTTGTAACAGTTGTATGTGCACCTAACTCCATGGTTAAGTCAATTTCACTTAAAATACTTAGAAGGTTAGTTCTAAATGAACCAGCCCCCTACCCCACCTCAATGGTTAAAATCTTAGAACATTTTTTCACAATGTGTATAAAACCAAATTTTATTTATCCATTCATCAGTTGATGAATATGCAAATTGTTTTATTTTTTGACCTATTATAAATAATGGTTCTGTAAACATCCATGTACAATTATAGCTCTATAAACATACACAGCAAGTTTGCAGTTCTCTTGGATATATACCTCAGAATGGAATTACTAAGTCATAGGGTAACTGTATGTTGAATCATTTGAGCAACTTCTAAGCTATTTTCCAAGGCACTGCACCATTTTATAGTCTCACTACCAATGAGCAATGGGTCCAATTTTTCCACATTCTTGTCAACACTTCTTATTCTCTGTATTTTTTACTATAGCCACCCTAATGGATCTGAAAGTATATCATAGTGGCATTCTGATTTGCATTCTTTATAACTAATAATGTTGAGCATCATTTTATAAATATTTTAGTCATAAATCTTCCTGACCATTTTTTATTTATTTTTCTCATTAGATTTATTACTGAGGCTTCTGAGAGTGCTTTATACATTATAGATACAACTCTCTTATCAGATAGACAATTTCCAAAAATTTTCTCCCATTCTGGGAATTGTCTTTTCACTTTCTTGATGTTATCTTCTGAGGAACAAAGCCTTTTAAAAATTATTTTGATGATATCTTTTTTACTGTTTCTTGTGTTGTTTGTTCTTCTATGTTGTATCTAAGAGTCTGCCTAATCTAAGGCTACCGGGATTCTTGCCTACATTTTCTTCTAAAGGTTTTATACATTTATGTTTTTGATCTACTTCAAAGTGATTTTTGTTCTATTTTGCTTTGTAGATGGTGTGAGGTAGAGGTTCAAGCATCATTCCTTTGATGATGGATATCTATTTTCCAATACCATTTGTTGAAAAAACATTCTTTTTCCGTTTCCTTGTCTGGATACTCATATACAAATTCAACTGACTGTTAAGTGTGTGGGTTTCCTTCTGGATTCTCAATTCTTTCCTCTTGATCTATATGTTTATCTTTATTACATTACCATATTCTCTAGATTGCCATAATTTCATTAGTAAGTTTTGAAATTGAGAACTCTGAATTCTCGAAATTATTTCTTCTTTTTAAAGTTTTTTTTTTTCTCTATTCTCAGTCTCTTGAATTTCCATATGAATGTTAGAGTCAAGTTGTGAATTTCTATAAAGACGACAAATCAGATTTGGCAGAGATAGGGTAGTGTCTATACATCAATTCGAGGAGGGTTGCCATCTTAACAATGTTACATGTTCAAATCCATGAACCTGAGCAGGCTGTCAATTTTCTTAGGTTATCTTAACTATCATACAATAGTTTTGTTTTGTTGTTGTTTCAGTTTTCATAATATAAATTTTAAACTTATTTTTAAAAATTTATTCCTAAATGTTTTTAATGGTATTGCAAATGGAATTGCTTTCTTAATTTCAACTTCGCTTTGTTTATTGTTACCTTATAGAAATACAGTTGATTTTGTCCATTGACTATATACTCTGGTGACCTTTCTAATCTAACTTCATTACATCTAATAGTTTTTAAGTATCTTTCTTTGGACTTTTTAAACATGCAAGATCATATTACTTGCAAATAAGGCAAGTATTTTCTAATCAAGATGCCTTTTATTTCGTTTTTATGCTGAATTGCCTTGATTAGAACTACCAATACATTGTGGTGTAGATGTTGTGAGAGACACTTAGAGAAAAAGCAGTCAGTCTCTCATCATTTTGTTTGATATTAACTCTTGTGGGTCTTTGTCAATTCAGTTTACTAGGTGAGAAAGTTCCCTTATGGCATAATAGCTCATTTATTTTTTTCATGAAGGATGTTAAATTTTTCAAATGCTTTTTTGTGTCTCTTGAGATAATCATGTGATTTTTGTCTTTTATTCTATTGATGTGTTGTATTACACTGATTGGTTTTCAAGATGTTAAACCAATCAACTGGAGTAAAACTCACTTGGTCATTGTGTACTATACTGTCTCTATATATTTCTATTTCTGGATTTTGTTGAGGATTTTTATGTCAATATTTGTAATATGACATAAATATGACATAATATTGACATTATGTGGCTTTGGTATCAAGGTAATACTGGCCAACTAATGTAATTAGCTGGGAACTAACTGTTCCCTCTTCTTCCATTTTTGGAACCATTTATAAAGAATTTGTTAGCTTATTTTACAATTGAACTGGCTTCTAATAATGAACTTATTTAGTCAGTTCAGAGGTTATTTGGTTGTATAGAATGAGGCAGTAAAATAAACGGATTTTTTTTACACTAACAACTAACCAAGATTTTGTTTACACTAACGTAACCAACTGACCAGTATTTATGGAATAATGTTCTTAAATCACTGAATTGGAAAGTTATTCTTTAATAATATTAAATTCATAGATTCATCAGTAAAAAATTGCTTAGTTATTCCTACTTTCATAATTGTCTAGAGTGTCTACATTTTGGAGTCATTCCATGAAGAATGAAGTCCATAGACTTCCTGGCTGCCACAGTATTATTGTTCTAGAGGCAAAGTCTGTAATATTGTGATTTCCAATCTTCTTTAGCTCTGTAATTAATAGAATTCTATCTTGTATCCTACTGCATAACTGTTCGAGGAGTTTTTCAGTCTTATATTCCAACATCTTCATCTTCATGGAAAACACATTTGACATCTATTCCATGGGGCAAATAATGAACAATACATTTGTCAGAATCCATACAACACAGAGAGTGAATTCTAATGTAAACTATGGATGTCAGTTAATAACAATGTATCGATATTGGTTCACAAATTGTAACAAATGTACTACACTAACTGACTGGGATGTCAGTAATACTTTGTAATAGAGGAAGAGGGTATTTGGGACTTTTCTATTCTTTCTATCAATTTTTCTGTCTACCTAAAAATTCTCCTTAAAATATATATATTGATTTAAAATAAATGAATAATATGTGACAACATTCTAAAGAGCTATATGAATGATAGCTGTTTTTAAAATCAGATATTAAGGATAGGGATGTTTTGCAGGTTATGAAGTTTCATACTATGGTTCATTATTAGTGAACTCTTTCCCTTTACTGTTCCCCCAAAGACCCTCTGCAGATACACCACTCCCTTGTGTGTTTTAGATTATCAGGTCTCTGCTCTATTATGTTTAAATGATAACAACATTGACAATGTGACGATGTCACGTCTATTTCCATGTGACTTAGTTGGTTATTTCCCTTCACAGAGTGTGAGTCTTGATAAATCCTTGAAGAGTCTACATCCAAGACAGCAACATCACTTCTGTCTGAAAATTGTTGCTTCCCAATAAATCATAGCAAAGAAAAACAAACTTCAACTAATTCCCAGTACAAACACAAACTGAAATACTACGAATATGCATTAAAGCTAATAGAAATGAATAATTATAATCTAATGAACAGTGGAATATTCTCCTGCTATCAAGATGGTATTTTTCTATGAACATTTAATGACATGGAAAACATTCTCAATGTGCTCATTAGAAAGATAAAAATTAATAGACATAAATATAGATATGAAAGTAGATATATCAAAAATAGCTATTCTGGGGGTGCCTGCCTGGCTCAGTCAGTTAGGCACCTGAGGCATCCAACTGTGGATCAGGACATGATCTTGCAGTTCATGGGTTCAAGTCCTGTATCGGGCCCTATGATGACAGGTCAGAGTCTGGAGCCTGCTTGGGATTCTGTGTCTCTTTCTCTCTCTGCACCACCCCCATTTGTGCTATGTCTCTCTCTCTCTCTCTCAAAAATAAATAAAACATTAAAAAGTAATTTTTCCATCTAGAATTGCCTAAGAGACTCAAAAGCCATTTTAAATTTAAAAATTCCTACAGTTTGTCAACCTGGCACAAACTTCATCAAGAAGTCAATTAGAAAAAGTAGCTCAACTGAAAATGTACACTTACAAGTCCAGGTCCCATTTTGTAACACTGAAGTGGAAACATATAATTTTTTAAACTTTTTATTTTGATATAAGTTTAGAAGAATTGAAGAGTTATAAATGAAATACAAATACTTTTTATATACTCTACACCTAGATCCCCCTAATATTGACATCTTACATAGCAATGGTATGCTTATCAAAAGAAAGAAATTATTGGTACAACACTATTAAATAAGCTACATATTTTATTTGGATTTCACTAGTTTTTTTTGTTTGTTCATTTTTGTTTTTGTTTTTGCAAATGTCCTTTTTCTGGTCCAGGATACCACACTGCGTTTAGTTCCCATATTTCTTCTGTCTACTCCAGTCTTGACAGTTTTACTACGCTTTCTTGGTTTTTATGACTTTGGCACTTTTAAAGAATACTGTGCTGATATTTTGTAATGTTCTAATTTAGGTTTGTGTGTTATTGCCTTATAATTAGACTGAGGTTATGTACTTTTTTGTTTTGTTTGTTTTGAGGTTTGTTTGTTGTTTTTTGCAAGACTTCTATAAAGAAGTACCTTGCTCACTGCATGATACCAAGGAGTACCTGGAGTCAACATGACTTATTACTGGTGATATTAATTTTGTTCTCTTGGTTAAGGTGATGTATTCAGGTTTCTCTACTATAAAGTTATTATTTTTTCTTTTCTGCACTCTATTCATTAGAAATTAGTGACTAAGTCCAGCCCATATTCAAACGCAGGTGAACTAAATGCAGAATATATCTTAAAGCAATGTTTTAAACATCTATTTTCTCGGGGTGATTGGGTGGCTCAGTTCCTACTGAGCCTGCTTTATTAAATCCCTGCTTTATTTATTTATTTATTTATTTATTTTTAAGTTTATTTGAGAGAGAGTAAGAGAGCGAGCAGTGGAGAGGAAGAGAGAGGAAGAGAAAGAATCCCAAACAGGCTCTGTGCTATCTATGTAAAGCCTACTGCAGAGCTCGAATTCACAGACTGTGAGACTGTGACCTAAGCCAACACCAAAAGCCAGACACTTAACTGACTGAGCCACCCAGGCACCCACAGTTCTTGTTGTTAAGCCATTAGCTCATGAAAATCTGTTATAACAGCCCTAGGAAATTAATATACTTTCAAATTATAAGTTCTTGTTTAATCCCTATGATCTAAAACTGCTTTTCAAACTTGGGAACTCACAAATTCTTAAGAATATTTCTATAAGCCCCTGAAGTCTAAGGACCCAATTTTGAGAAATGTTTCAAATTCGTGTCATCATTTGTTTTGAATTCATTTGGTATTACTTATATACCAGACATTGTGGTAGTCATAGAGAATATATCACAAACATGACTGGTACAATCTCTACTCTTTTCAAACTCATATATTCATGGGCAGAATGAGTAATATAATTGTAGATAGTCATAGACACTATAAATAAAGCATAAGCTGATGGGAGAGAATATAAACAGAGAGCCAGACACTTCTACTTCAAATGAATGATCAAAAAACTCTTTGAGGAGAGGACTCTCAAACAGGAAATGGGTAACATGAAGCAGCCACCCAAGCAAAGTGACAGAATAGCATTCTAGATGGAGCATGGTGGGAGATCACAAGAGGAAGGTATTTGGGATCAGATTCTGGAGAGCCTTGTGAGCACTGACAAAGAGTATAGACAGCAGTCCGGTATAAGGCACAATCATCAGTGGGCTTTAGACTGGAGAGTTGTATGAGGTGATGTCCTTTATAAAAAAATAAAATATCTCTGGCTGCTCCATGGAAAATTGATGTTAACTTCTCAATGAAAGTATAAAGAAGAAAGCAGGGAAATGAATTGGTTTCTCAATAGAGAGAAAAGAGTGAAAGTATAAAGAACTGGAAAAATCTTGGAGGTACAACCAACAGAACCTTTTGATGGGCTGGATGTAAAAACTGGGAAAAAGGGAAATAGGCCTTACCAATCTGGATGAGCAAGGTAGAAAAAAGGTAGGGAAGAACAGATTTGAGAGGAAGGAAATTAAGAGTTCTGCTTTAGACCTGTTAAGTTTGAAATATTATTAGACATTTAAGTAAAAATGACATGTTGACATTTGGATATATGAGTTGAAAGTTCATTGAAATGTAAGGACTACTGAGAGTCATTAGCATAGGAATGATGGTTAAAGGCATGAGGCTGGATTAATTGAATTTAAGAGAAGACAGACAAGAATAGGGAAGGAGAAGGGAAGAGAGTAAAGAGGACAGGAGAGGGTGAGCCCTAGGGGATATTCACATTTAAATTCTTGCAGATGAGGAGACCCTTACTGTAAGAGGAAGCATGGAGAAAAGAAGAAAATGTTTCACTGTGGAGTGATTTTTCCACTCTACTGTATGCTGTTGGAAGTCTGTAGGAGGTGAAGACCAGAGTGTTACTATGGTGAATATGAAGGTAATTGGTGATTTTCACAAAAGAATCATAGTAGAATTATGAGTATGAAAGTATGGAAAGACAACCAGAATATATTTAGAATAGAATGGGAAGGGATAAAACGAAGACCGGAAGTAGGCATTATCATTGGAGATTTTTCTTTTTTCTAGAATGGAAACAGGGAGGATATGTAGATGGGTATAAAGGGCCATGGGTGAGATTTTATAAGATAAGAGACAAAAATTCATATTTGTAGGGGCGCCTGGGTGCCTTAGTCGGTTAAACGTCCGACTTTCACTTAGGTCATGATCTCGCAGTTCGTGGGTTTGAGCCCCACGTCGGGCTCTGTGCTGACTGCCAGCTCGGAGCCTGGAGCCTGTTTCAGAGTCTGTGACTCCCTCTCTCTCTGACCCTCCCCTGCTCACGCTGTCTCTCTCTCTCCTAGAAATAAATAAAGCATTAAAAATTTTTTTAAAAAATTCGTATTAAAATACAGATGGAAATGAATTAAATAAAAGGCAGAAATTGACAAATGTTGAATCTGGAAAAAAGAGTTATTTGCAGTAAGGGAGTCCTTGTGGAGCAAGACAGGGTGATATACCAGGCACAGACAAAGGATTTAGCCCATGAGAGAAGCAGGGAAATTTCCTCGATTGTATCAAAAGGGAAGGAAAAAGTTGTAGTACAGAAACAAGTAGGCTACTAGCAATTGTGCTGGCATTTTACATAGTGATTAAATGAGCCAAAATATCTTTTTATTAAGTTTAGATAATTATATAAATGTAAAAGGTTATTATTTTTCCCTTTGACTGCTAGTGATTTCCTTTTTTTTTTTTCCTTCCTAAGTTAACATACAGTGTAGTCTTAGCTTCAGGAGTAGAATCCAGTGATTCATCACTTGCATGTAACACCCAGTGCCCTCCCAACAAAATTCCCTCCTCAGTACTCCACCACCCATTTAACCCACCTCCATCAACCCTCAGATTGTTCTCTGTGTTTATGAGTCTCATGTTTTGCCTCCCTCTGTGTTTTTATCTTATTTTTCCTTCCCTTCCCCCCTGTTAATCTGTTAAGTTTCTAAAATTCCACATATGAGTGAAATCATATGATATCTGTCTTCCTCTGACTGATTTATTTTGCTTAACATAATACCCTCCAGTTCCATCCACATGTGGTGTGCAAATGGGAAGTTTTCATTCTTTTTCATCACTAAGTAGTAGTCTATTGTATATAGTCACCACATCTTCTTAATCCATTCATCAGTAGAAGAACATTTGGGCTTTTTCCATAATTTGGTTATAGCACCAGCATTCTTCAGTTAGAGCATACAATCCTACACTTTGTAGGGAACCACAAAAGACTGCCAAAACCAAACTAATGTTGAAAAAGAAAACCAAAGCTGGAGGCATCACAATCCTGGACTTTAACCTATATTACAAAGCTGTAATCATTAAGACAATATGGTATTAGCACAAAAACAGACACATAGATCAATAGAATAGAATAGAGAACCCAGAAATGGACTCACAAATTTATGGCCAACTAATCTTTGACACAGCAGGAAAGAGTATCCAATTTTAAAAAGACAGATGCTTCAGAAAATGGTGCTGGGAGAACTAGACAGCAACATGCAGAAGAATGAACCTGGACCACTTTCTTACACCATATTCAAAACGGATGAAAGACCTAAATGTGAGCCAGGAAACCCATCAAAATCTTACAGCAGCAAACAGGCAGCAGCAACTTTTATCTTGACCTTGGTCACAGCAACTTCTTACTTGACATGTCTCCAGAAATAAGGGAAATAAAAGCAAAAATGAACTATTAGGACGTCATCAAGATAAAAAGCTTCTACAGAGCAGAAGAAACAATCAACAAAACTAAAGGCAGCCAACGGAATACAAAAAGGTCTTTGCAAATGACATATCGAAGAAAGGGTTAGTATCCAAAATCTATAAAGAACTTTCCAAACTCAGCTCCCAAAAACCAAATAATCCAGTGAGGAAATGAGCAGAAGACATCAATAGTCACTTTAAAGTTAATTTTTAAAAACCTTTTTACAATCTGAACACCTGAGAATTTATCAGCACACTTAGTTTGATATATACTAGCCTACAAAGTGAAGCCCAAATTTTAATCTTAACTCCTTGAACACATGAGACCAATTTGCTAAATACATGTATATTTTATCATCTTTTTGGCTTTAGAAGGAAAGTCTGCCTCATTAAAAAGCTTTTGTCAGTGTTGTAATATTCTTTTTTTTTTTTTTTTTAATGTTTTATTTACTTCTGAGAGAGAGAGAAGACAGCGTGAGCAGGGGAGGGTCAGAGAGAGAGAGTGAGACAGAGAATCCGAAGCAGGCTCCAGGCTCTGAGCTAGAGGTCAGCACAGAGCCCGATGCGGGGCTCGACCCCACGAACCGTGAGATCATGACCTGAGCTGAAGTCGGACGCTTAACCGACCGAGCCACCCAGGCGCCCTGGCATTGTAATATTCTTGAGCTAAAGTCTAAACTTTAACAGAGGTTACCTGGAGTATACACCTCTTAAACCTTGTTGTTGTTGTTTTTCTCACAAAACTTTTCTTTTAATGGGTCTCAAATTCTGGGACAGATTTTTGGTCAAGTTGTTTCCGTTAAAAGGTACTGGTTTTAAAGACTAATGACTTAAAACTGCCACACAGACGCACACAAACAAATGTTCCACTAAACATTCTCCTTCCCTTCTGACGGCTTTAGGATGCGGTGTTATCATTAAGCCGTCTTACACTCTTCAACTTACATGGCTCATTAACACAAACGGTTCTGAGACCGTCCTTCCACCAGTGATTAAGACTGGGGTGGCAGGTACTGGGGACAATATTCGCTTACTTTCTGAGCTTCCTGGGCAGACGCGGTGACCTTGCCAGTTCCAGCTGCCCTCCTATCTCCTGCTTTGACGCAGCCACGGCAACAGTCTGTCTCATGTCGTGAGCAGCAAAACAGCCCAGAGAGGAGAGTCCAAAGGGACAATGGGAGTTAACAGTTTCATATTACAGATTTTTTCCTCCATTTATACGAACTCTAGCAGATTGTTAGTAATTCGGCCTATTGCTTCATCATTCATAATTGTGAACTATCCTTTATTGGCCTAAAGAAGACGTTGTCTTCCCACACCTGCCTGAATGAACCTTTTGTTTACATGGAATGTCGTGTAGGGTCACCGTTCTCTTCTCATTCTCAGCACAGTAACTCATTTCATCAAATGTAGAAAGGGTGCTGGGAAATTGAAGACATTTAAATAACATAATATAACGGAAATCATATTTTCCATTTTCTACACATAATGTGCTAATAATGTAATTCAGAAGAGAGAGAGCATATTTTTAGCTTACAAGG
The DNA here is from genome assembly GCF_008692635.1 of Crocuta crocuta. NCBI lineage: Eukaryota > Metazoa > Chordata > Mammalia > Carnivora > Hyaenidae > Crocuta > Crocuta crocuta. The sequence goes on along the minus strand of NW_027531015.1, from coordinate 2,714,420 downwards.
AGTCTGAACCAAAGTTCACTGAAGAGGTGAAATCCTCTATGACCAGAATGATAAAGATGTTAACCGTCCTTGATAAAGAACAAGGTAAAGAATCAGCCAAAGAGAAACTAGCATGATTAAAAGACAGAATATATACCATCCCAGGGTTTGACCGCAGCATAGCATTAATGAGAGGAAAGAGTATAAAATTAATTTGTAAATATAAATTCTGACCTGGTTAGGAGACAACCTAGCTTTGAAAGGTCAAAACTTGACAATGTAAATCTGAAATTAATAGATATCCACTTATATTTTTAAGACAGGACGTGGGAGGTGTAACATGATAAGACCCAAGGTTTTGAAAGATAGATGAGGGAGCTGTGTGTCTGGAGACAAAGTTGAAAGGCTGTGGGCAGTGATTGCTGTCAACCTTGCCCTGGAAGAGCACGTTAAACTAGACACGTGTCCGTGGCCAATGTCTACTCTGTTTCTATTGTGTTTCTTTCAAAATCAAACAATGTAAACAAATGAGAAAAGTCCCAAATAAAACAAGTTCAGAAATTTTATTGACTCCTTAAAATTCCACGGAATAGGGAAAGCAATGACCTTACGTTTTGCAGAGACTTTCCCAAAACCTTGCCAAAATAGAAAGTTCTGATTACTTGACAAGAGCCCAAAATTTGCTACTCATAAAAGGATCAGTATTTTATAGCTAGGCTAGGTTCTAACAACATCAGCTAAATGGCTAATAGTGACCAAAACATTGTTTTGAATGCTTTTAACCCTACCTGACTTATTTCAATGGAAAAGATGACCATTTTATTTATTTACTTATTAATACATTAAGATACTTATCCAACTAAGTTTTTATTGTGTTGTTTGTCTTTTCTTCTAAATGGCTTTAATTATATCTCCATGTCTACATTTATCTGCCTAAAATGAACATGGTAATAAAGGACAGAGTAAGGCCTATTTAAGGGACATTATAAAGATGGTGACAGACTTACTAGAATGTAGGATGTAACACTGTACACAACTCTACCTAACTTTTCCCATTCAAGAGATTCTTCCTTCTCATTGTAAGAGTCTAAAGATTTAAGGTAAATACGGTCTTTTTCTCTTACTTTTTAAAGAAAGGGTATTGTTTGATTTCACACATGTAATTTAAAACTGATTAGAGGGAGTGCTTGTGTTGCTCAGTTAGGTTAAGCATCTGACTTTGGCTCATGTCATCATCTTGCCATTCCTGAGTTCGAGCCCCATGTCATGCTCTGTGCTGACAGCTCAGAGCCTGGAGCCTGTTTCAGTGTTTCCCTCTCGTGCTGCCCCTCCCCCACTCACTCTCTGTCTCTGTCTCTGTCTCTCTTTCTCTCTCTCTCAAAAATAAATAAATATTTTTAAAAAATGTTTAAAAACTGATGAGAGGGAAATAAAAATGGGACTTATGCTGTATTATAGATGATTTAAAATAACTACATCTACATTTTCAATGCATCTGGTTAGAAATAAATACTTAAAAATAATAAAGTGTAATGTAAAGTAAGTTTACTTTAAAATTTTTACTAAATTGCATTCGTCTTTAATCATACGTGATAATCCCAGTATAATCCAAGGCACTCATTGTTCATTGTTTTCTACACTCGGAAGGAATGAAAGAAAATTTTCTACATTCATAAGTAACTAGCTCAGTTTTTTAGGAAACCAGGAGAGAAAAGAAAGATAATTTAGCTATTAGGATTTCAGGAAAAATAGACTTTAGGGCAAAACACATTTTTGGGGTCACTACAGAAATGATTAGTGTGTAAATGCACCCAAAGATATGACAATTTTGATTGCACTTGTCTCTAATAAGCTAGTCTTGAATTTATAAATTAATAAATATATAGAACTTCGGAGAAGTTTAGGTAAATCTAATACAGAGGGAGAGTTCACATCTATTAATCACTGAAGAGACAAATAGAAATTCCTCTCAAAATTAAAACATGATTTGAATAGTAAAACTAATACGTTTATTCTAAAGGAGATGCACAGATTTTTGTGCTCTCAAATTAAACACATTCTTTGAGTGCATCTAAACACATTCACGAAATTTATCATTTCACTAAGCTATGAATAAGGTAACAGTAATTATCAAAGTGTAAATATCATATATATTGTATTCTTTCCAGATGATGCAATTCAGTTAAATATGTAAAAGAAACAACAATAACACAAAATGAATAAATAAACCCCCAAGTATTTGAAAATTTAAAAAACTCATCTAAACATTTTATAGTGAAAGAATTTGACATAATGTAAATTTAAAAGAACTTAGAACTAACTAAAAATAATCACACTGTACATCAAAATGCAGAAAAAATGTTTTGAAAGAAATGTATAGCCTTAAATCTTAAACTAGAAAAGAAAAAAGTTGAAAAAGAAAGAACTTACTTATTAAAAGAATACAGAATATATCCCAAATTATAAGGAACAGCGTGAGCAGACTGAAGAATTAGAAACACTTGCACACATTTACCATGTGTACTAAGGCAAGACTGTTCATAGCACTGTCTACAATAACAGTAGTGGCAAAAAGCACATATGCTAATCAGTGGAAGATTATACACATACAGAAGATGCCTGGGTGGCTCAGTCAGTTAAACATCTGACTGCTGATGTCAGCTCAGGTCATGATGTCGTGGTTCATAAGATCAAGGCCCATGCAGGGCCTACTCTCTCTCTCACTCTCTCTCTCTCCAAAATAAATAAACTTAAAAAAAAAAAAAAGAGAGAATACACACATGTTATAGTCACATTGGAATATTAAACAATAGTAAAAATGAATGAAAACAATCTACAGGCAAGAAACTGTTTACCCTGGCATTTAACCTGACACATAGGATGAGCTGGAGACAAGGAAAAATAAAGTCCCGGAAGACAATTTGTAGTGTATACTACTATACAACTCTAAAATAAGCATTGTACTTTTAAATTATACTTTTTATTTTGAGATAATTGTAGATTCACTAACAATTGTAAGAAATAATACAGAGAAATCTTGTGTACTTTTTATGCTGTTACTCCCATTAGTAATATCTTGCAAAACTATAGTATATTACCACAACCAGGATTTTAACGTTGACTCAAACTTGAAAAATCTAAATAAGATACACCCATCTTATTCAGATTTACCAAGTTTACCTTGTGTTTATTTTTGGTGGGCATATTTAGTTCTATGCAATTCTATCATACATGCAGGTCTGTGAATCGATTGCTCAGCCATATAGAGTAATACTGTCTAAAGGGTCCCTCAGGCTGCCCTTATGTAACCAGCCTTCCCCAACCTCATCCCTAGCCTCTGGTAACTACTGATCTGCTCTATATTTCTATAGTTTTGTTATTTCAAAGACCTTTTATAAATGAGATTTTACAGTATGTAATATTTGGGGATTGACTTTTTTCTCTCACTACAACTCTGTTGATTCACTCATGCCACCGCCTGGATCAGTCATTTTTCCATTTTACTGTTGCGTAGTACTGCATGGTAGGATGCACCACAGCTTGTCCATCCACCGAAAGCCATCTTGTGGTTTTCAGTTTTCAGCTACTATGAAGCTGCCATCCTTCATATACAGGGGTTTGTTGGTTTGTTTGAATGAATGTAAGTTTCCATTTCTCTGTGATCAATGCTGAAGCGTTCTATAGCTGTGTTACATGTAATTACATATTTAATTTTATGAGAAGATATCTAACCATTTTCTAAAGCCAGTTTACAATTTCATACTCTCCCTAGCACTGGATGAGTGATTCAGTTTCTCTACATCCCCGTCAATATTTATTATTGTCATTATTTCTTGTTTTAGCAATACTGATAGTTGTGTAAAGAGATTCCATTGTGGTTTCAATTTGCATTTTCCTAACAGCTAATGATGTTGAAAACCTCTTCGCATGCCAGATAGTCTGTCCTATTTTTTTCTAAAAGTTTTATGATTGTGTATTTTACACTTCACATCTATTACCCATTTTGACATCATTTTGCGTAAGGTGTGAGGTTTAAGTCGTGGTTCATTTTTGTTTGTTTGCTTATGGATGTACAAGTGCTTCTGCATCATTTGTTGAAAAAAGCCCAGGGGTAATGTCAAATATTGGGTTCTCTGGTAAACAGAATCTGAGAAGATTTCTGTGTAAAAAGTGAAGGAAGAAGAGAGGTTGGACTGAGTAAAATACAGTCTCTTAAATAAAGGCCTCAGTAGGTCTCAGACTTGGACCAATGATGATAGTTTGTCATATATGAAAAATCAATACCATAAAAGTGAAATATAACTTTAGTTAACGAACTTGTGATTGTTCCTTACAGACCAATGTTAGCTTCAGAAGCTGAAACATCATTTGCCCAGATGAATTGCTCCTTCAATACACCTGGCCTGGGAGTACGTTTCCTATGCCTCGTGTTTTCTCTCACCTTAATACCACATGAAAAGGTTTTAAGCCATTCCAAAGATCTATACACATCTTTGCTATTTATTAACTTGCTGTTCTTATCCTTTGAGAAGCAATGAAGAAACATATAATGTAGTCAGGTATGTGGCTCTCAGAAATTAATCAAACAAAGCAATTAAACTTCAGTTTATTTTCTTGCTTTTTAAAAAGAGAAATCATGAGGCTCCTGGGTGGCTCAGTCAGTTAAGCGTCTGACTTCAGATCAGGTCATCATCTCATGGTTTATGACTTCCAGCCCCATGTTGGGCTCTGTGCTGACAGCTCGGAGCCTGGAGCCTGCTTCGGATTCTGTGTGGGTGTCTCTCTCTGCCCCTCTCCAGCTTGCACTCTGTCTCTCTCTCTCTCTCAAAAATAAGTAAAAACATTTTTAAAAATTTAAAAAGAGAAATCATGGTTTAACATTCTTGTTTCTTAAACATGAAATCAGGAAAAATGTACATGGGGAAATCATTGAAAATTTAAATAACTAAGACTCCTGCAGGCAATTTCCATTTCCAGTCTGATTCAGTGATTTCCATTTCCAGTCAGCTTCACTAGAGCGGAAGCCTGTGAACTGTCATGTATTTGCTAACAGCAATTCTCTCTGGGAAAGAAAATCATTTGTCCTCTCTGAAGGGTGACTCGTTAGGCAGAGGATGCTTTGAGTGTTTACTCTGTGGTGTTTGAATTTTCCTCTTAGCTTGAATTTCCCTTTACTCAAACACAAGTCTGTAGGACATTGGGTAAAAGGCAAGGGATGGGGAAGGGACAAAGGTCAGGTTTCTGCACAGGCACAATTTTGACACGGAACTCAAATTCACTCGTTTCTAATTCTACACCTAGACTTGTCTAGAAACCCATCCACTCTGTGCTCGGATCTCTGACTTTTCATTCTTTAAAGTCCTTTTATGATTTGCAGACATGCTGAGAGTGATTTGAATGTAAAAGAGGGTTCAGGGTTATTGTTTCTGCAGTTGCTTTGTTAGTCTCTGAAGCCAGCCGTCTCCCTGAACTTTGTAGCTCCAGTCAGGTTCTCTTCAAGCACACGCAGGATGCTGCTTGTCATTCTGCTACGTGACTCANCAAAAAAAAAAAAAAAAAATATTACAGTTGACAGATTTACATAAATATTACATTTATAATAATATAGGCTATTATTATTTCCTCTTGGAGGAAATATTGATTTCTAAAGGCTGCTACCTATTTTTTATATAAAGTGGCTGGTCACAATTTTCTCCTGTGGTTTGGAGCTTAGAAGAGAAAATGAGATTTTTGAATAGAAAATCTGGCATTTCTCATTACATTCTCATTACACTACTCGGTAATAGGTAATAGGTGATTATTGTCATTGTACACATGAAGATAGGTTGTGAGATGCTAGACTATTTGAGGGATAAAAAAGACTGATAAGGTTGCTAGTCTGGAACTAATTTTCTGTCCCATTACACCTAAATTTTGCTAGTTTTTTTCTAAGTGACTCAGATTTTAAGGGGCATTCAAACAAACACAACCATCACAATTTGGTTCCCTGGTAAATATTTAGAAAGGCTAGGTCAATCTATGTTACTCAAATTTACTTATGGCAATACTTCTCAAAATTTTTAATTGTATCCTACAATATGATATAACCCACCCACCCCCGAAAGATGTAGGATTTCCTTTTGTAACTTACAAATATTTCAAGGGAAATGTCAGTCCAAGATACAAAATTTTAGGTGTTGCCTCCAAAGCACATATACCTCTCAATGAAGTAGTCTTTGAAAAAAAACCTAGCTCATTTTCAAAAGCAGAGAGTCACGAAATCATTTTTTCCACTAAGGTATAAAGAAACATTTACTTTGGAGTGACTACAAGTATGTGCTGAGGGTTGCATGTATTTCACTCTCAATATTTTCTTAAAACCACAGGAAGGGATTAGGTTTTATATATTCCTCATATCCTCACATCTTTAAAGGAAAACAAAGGCATCAGGGTATGCTACGATTTATTCTCAAGGGAATTTCTATTTGCATGTTACAAGCATTTTTGTTTTGGATATAGGATTCTTTAGAGTATATGTACCAAGAAGCCTAGAAAAGACTTCAGAACATGCCAAGGCCTTTGATAAAAGAAAGACAAATTGTCCCCCATAGTGCTTTCCACACCACCAGCCAAAATACATTTTAATTGGACTTTGCCAATTATACCTTGTTTCTTTTCACCCTCCACTCTTTCCACCCTCTACCACGTGCCTACACACAAACACCCGCATACGCATATGCTCACAGGCGATTCTAATACACAAGTGTGTATTAGAAGTAAAATGTGGATTATGACAGTATGGGTAGAATGCTTTGAAATCTCTAGTCTTGAGCATTTTAAAGGAAGCTGCTACATACTTTTTAAAAATTATTTTTATATACGTCATTCTACTTAATTAAATAATATTTATCAAACTTCTACTGTGTTTCAGGATTTATAGTAGAAATAAGGAGGCCAAGCATGGAGAAGATATTTAATGTCCCAGTAGATATGGGGCTTAGAGTCAAGTATGGACCCTGGGCTGCAAAGTGAAGTATGACGTACACTAAGAAAGAGGAGGCTCTGCTTGGGATTCTGTGTCTCCCTCTCTTGTTGCTCTTCCCCTGGCCACGCTCTGTCTCTCTCTCAAAAAGAAATACTAAAAATTAAACAAAGATTAAAAATTTCTTTTAAGAAAAAGAAAGAGGCTCAGCATACAAAGTCATTAGAATAAAGCGTGAGGAATTAAGCTTGTCTAGTGATGAGGAAGGCTTCCTTAAAGAACTGAAACTTAACATGAAAGGATAAATAAGAATAGGGTGAGGACGAAGGAGTGATAGGATCCCATACAAATACATCCCCCTGGGGGAAAAAAAAGAACCAATGAATCCTGTAAATAATGCTTGAAATCTGAAATAAAGTTGGAAGATATATAGCATGACGATCAAAGATAAAGTGACATGAGATAAGGCTGGAGCTCTAAGAACTATAGTGTGCATAGTTTTGTAGGGATTTTGGATATTTTAAGACAAAATTAACTACTTCATGACTTTAAGAATGGCAATGACAAGGTTAGATTTGTATTTTCGCAAAAACTCTTCTGGTTTCTGGGTCCAGAATGAATGAATCAGAGAGGACGAGTATAGACATGGAGTGAAGATCAAAAACCTTTACAGTGGTAAGTAAGCCTTTGAACTTCATTGATGATAGCGCAAGAAGGAATATTAATATTCCGAACATATTTCTGAGGTATGAAGAACAACTCGATGAATGATTAGACATGGACTATGAGGGAGAATGAAAAATCAAGGATTACTTCCAGATATCAGGTCTGACTAGCTGGGAGATAGTGGTCCCTTTTGTAGTGAAAAGGAACACTGGAAGAGAAATAGGCCTCGTTGAGGTGATGAGTTTAGTTGGTTCATATGCTGACCTAAACATTAACCTAAGTTTAACCAGAGCTTACTTAACTAATGAGAAAGTGTAGTGGTGACTGGGGCTCCCTCACCTCTTCCCAGTGACACTACTCCCCAGCCCCTCATTCTACACAGATTGTTCCATTTAGGACTATAGGGGCCATTTCAATTTGATCTTTGAAGCACTATTAATTCTGAATTGGATTCTAGTATTGAGCGTGATGATGCACAGGCACATCAGTGCTGGTCATCCATGAGTGCTGACATTCTCCCCAAAAGTATCAAATAAAATCTGGTGCGCCTAAGCAAGTACTTAAGAAAACTCATCACTCCTCGGGGAGCCTGGGTGGCTCAGTCGGTTAAGCATCCGACTTCAGCTCGGGTCATGATCACAGTTTGTGATTTCGAGCCCCACCTCAGGCTCTGTGCTGACAACTCCAAGCCTGGAGCCTGCTTCAGAATCTGTGTCTCCCTCTCTCTCTGCCCTCTCCTGCTCACGCTCTGACCCTCTCTCTCCTCTCAAAGATAAATAAATGTTAAAAAAAAAAAGTTGAAAACAAGAAAACTCATTACTCCATTCCTCTCAATCCAATATTACTTGACATACTGGCAAATTTGATATCCTAAGTCTAAAATAGTCAAACTGAGAATGTTTTTGATTTTTCTTGCGCATTTTAGTTTTCTTCTTTTTTTAAAAATTGTTTTAGTATTATTTTTTTTCGGAAAACACCAGATAAGTTGGCAGATGTACGTATAGATTTAATTTTTATTGAAGTTCTAAGGTCACTGATCATAATAGTGATAAATATCTATAGACTGTTTCAAATAATTTGGGGTCCCTTATTTTCATTTAAAATTCACATTGAAATGTAGTGAATATAATCAGATTTGCTAAATTTGTCCTTTTGGACCCTAATCTCATAATATGCCTTAAGATTAGATTTTAGTTCTTAATAGTTAAACCAACCTTTCCCTTTGGAAGTTAGGAAAGCAGTTACCTCTATGACAAGACTGGAATTAGTGTAAAATTAGTGGAATAGGAAATGGCAATCTCATCTCTGTAGGAGATATAGTTCCTTATGTCAACTTTAGAGCTTTCTTCCTTATGTCTAAAGTTTCTGTGGTTAACGAACAGTAGTTCTTTACACAAGGTCAGTGAAACTCTGATTTTAAAGTTGCAGAGACTCATAGTAAGAAACTTAAAAGGAGAGTAAATAAAATGAATGGAACAGAATTTCTAGAGATTGATTAGCTCTTATTTTTGGTCTTTTCATTTTAAGATATGTTTACTTTAACAAATAAAAGATGGCAGTAGAAACACTAAGGGAAATCTAACATTAGAGGAAAGGCTTTGGGAAAAAAGAAGAGAAAAAGAAAAAAATATCTTTTAAATAAATTCTATGGTTTTACTACCATATTATCATATTCTAGTCCATAAAGTATGTGCCATGTTTGAAAAAAGTGTCAACCATTAGAGCATTTAATACACAATGTAAATTTGGCTTCACTCTGACCTGGAACAGACTGCACTCATGTGAAGCCAAATTTCAGATCCAAGTACAACTGGAAAATTAGGACTTCTTACAGCAAAGGCACATCATGAAGTCAGTTTAATTGCCTGTCATAGTTGCTGTTTTAGTAACCATGTCAACAAAACATAAACATTAGTAAATATAACTCTTTAGTGTGTTTAACCCATCAAGCTACCAAAATTGTATGGAAAATTATATGGAAAGGAAGTACTCTAGCAAAGGAAACCAGGGTGGAAGAAGAAGAATTTCAGAGAAAGCAGCTGTTTTCTGGCAGAGACTATTTGCTTAGCTTTCTCATTCAGAAAGACCTTTGAAGTTCTACCATGAATTGACTTCATCTGTATGGAGTATTTAGAGCTTAACCTTGGATGGTAGAGTGCTTTCTAAATTTGTTGCTCATTGCAAAGTAAGTTTCATCAGAAAATCATTTCCTTGTATGTGTGTCTTGTAAATTCTCAAGGATAGACACTATTTGTTTACCAAACAGATCAATCAACATTAGTGGGATTTTGCAGAATAAAAGTAGAAACTTGAAAATTTATAATTGAGGCAATATTTCTTAATTGTTTTAGTTAAAATTTTTTTAAATATCAAAAGTTGGTACACAAAGTTGTTTTCTAATGTACCAAAGGCTTATATTAAAGAGTGTGGTCACTAACCATATGTCTTCCCATCACTCAGAACTTCTCCAGAGGCAAGAATTTTGTTTCTTGGTAATTATTTCCACATTTCTAACTAAAATATGCTTACACTGTTATTAGTGATTAGCAATTTAGCATTTATCAATTGACTTCCGTTAAGCAAGATAGAGATAGATCTCCTTCTTCAACCAGTCTCTTCCCACCCTCTCAACATAATTATGTAACTAATGATTTATTGAATTAAACAGTTAATGTTTACATCATCACAACTATATGCTATTGTTAGCTATAGCACCAAGCACTGTACTTTTAATTGTCCAAACTTGTTCTCCTTAAATCAACAATTCCCTCTTTTTCTCTTGTCTTTATCTCCCTTTCTTCTCCCTTCCCCCATCCTTCTCTTTTTTCTTTCCTCTCTGTATGGAATCACCACCAATAATCACCAACAAATCCCTTCTCAAATTATCTGTTTACTAAGTCTCTTATTTTCCTGGAACTTGTTCTTTGTCCCTAAGCTAAAAACTACCCTGGGTATTTTAGAAATCTATCTAATTGCTAATCACCCTAAAGCTTTTTTCTCTTCACCATTCTTCTGGGTTAGATCCATCCATTCTTGGATCTTATATCTTTCTCTATCTTGCTTTACATTGCTACTTCTTTTAATCACCCATTAAAAAGGAGTACATAGGGACAATATTTGGGGGCCCTTACATATCTGAAATATGTCTCTGTGTATTGTATACACTTGAGTCAAAATATCTTGCTATACAACCATATTTTTTTCAGAATTGTTAAGGCAATTTTTTGATATGTGTCACCTACCTACTTTTAAAAGTAATTTTATCAAATATGAATGCATCTCTAAATAATATATTCTTAAGTTTTATCATTTTGAATTTTAAAAAGCAGAATCATAGGAATTATTTTGCAGCTAACTCTTTTCTCTCAGTCCTATTTTTAAGATTCATTCATATTGGTACATATAACTTAAATTTTCTTTCCATTGAGGTATAATAAATCTAGTGTGTAAGTATTCCAAAATGTATTTATCCCTACTAGTATTAAAAAGTTAAATGGATTGGTTTTTGTCATCATAAACCATTATACTATTTCTACAATGTTATAATCATGCTGTTAAGATCTGTTGTTAGTGTTTCAAGAATATATAAAAGAATGGAATCCTGGAACCATATGATAAGCACATATTCACCATTACTAGGTAATGTGATACTATTTCCAAAGTGGTGGTAAAATGTAGACCCCCATGTGTAGTTCATGTTAATCCATGTCCTTGCTGATTCGTGGTTTTGTCTGACTTTAAAATTGGTCCCAATCAGTTCTACATGAAGTGATACCTTATTTTGGTTTCACTTTGTAGTTACCCAATTGTTCATGTAGTTTGGCATCTCTTCATGCTCCTACACATTTTGCACATCCTGTTCTGAGAAAAACATCCATGCCTTCTGTGAGTTTCATTATTAATTTTTCTATTTCTTATTTATAGTGAGTTCTTTATTTTGAGTAGGAAATGTTTTGTCAATTGAATGTATTGCAAATTTATTCCCCAAGGTGTAATTTGTCTTTTCACTTTCTTTATGCTGTTGTTTGATAAACAAAATTATTTAATGTAACTTAATTTTATTGCATGTAGTTAATACATTTAAATTAAATGTTTCCTTATTGTTCTCATTTATAATTTTTTTTCAAGAATTCCTTTCTTATCCAGAGGTTAAGAAGAGGACAAGTTATTTTCCAAAGGGCTTATTTTTTTTGTTACAATTATATTTGTGATCCATTTAGATCTGACTTTCTTAATAATATGACATCATTTGGGTTACTTTAATAGAATGAATAATATTCATATTTTCTATTTCTTTTTCCATTTTTTATTTTAATTTTTAAAAACTTTTTAAATGTTTATTTCTGAGAGAGAGAGAGAGAGGCATGAGCAGGGGAGGGGCAGAGTGAGAGGGAGACACAGAATCTAAAGCAGGCTCCAGGCTCTGAGCTGTCAGCACAGCCCAACGCGGGGCTCAAACCCATGAACTACGAGATTATGATCTGAGTCACAAGATCATGACCTGAGCTGAAGTTGGATGCTTAATCTACTGAGCCACCCAGGCACCCCCTACTTCTTTTTCAACCAACATTGTTTTTTATATGCATTTTTATTGTTGTAGCATTGTTGAACATTTATTTTCTTTACTGTATAGCATTTTATTATGTGAATATACCAGCATTTATTTATCCATGTACTCTTGGTGGATACTTTGGTAGTTTTCAGCTATTAGGTACAGTGCTTTTATTAGGATCCTAACATATGTCTATTTCTGAGTACTCTCATCCTGCAGGGTATATACAGTGGAGCAGAATTGTTGCATTATCAGAAATATACACGTTATACATGTAACAGCCAATTTTGCCATAGAGATAACAAAAATCACCTTCCTACTAACAATGTATAGTTTTGGTTCCTTACATGCTCACAAACACTTGGTATGTTCAGATCTCATCATTCTAAAAATTCGGATAGAGGGGTAGTATTATCTCAGTGTGATTTAAATTTGCATATCCTGATAAATAATGGTGAACATCTTTTCATGTTTGTCAACATTTGGGTATCCGCTTATGAAATGTCTATGGCCCTTATTTATATTTTATAGTCTCTCTTTTTCATATTCATTTAAGTTTATTCAGTATTCTAAATCCAAATTCTTTGTTAGATCTATCTGTTGTGTTTTGCCCTCTGCTGTAGCCTTTCTTTTCACTTTCTTACTGGTGCCTTTTGATTAACAGAAATTCTAAAATTAATAAAATTCAATCTACAATTTTTATAAGTACATTGTGTGTTCTTTTTAAGAAATCTTTATCATTCCCACATGATGATTTACCTTTTATTTTTAAGTTTTCAAATCACCTGGGGTTGATTTTTTTCATAAATGATGTGGGGTAGAGATGTAAATACTTTTATTATGTGAATAGTTAATTGACTGAGCACCATTTATTAAAAAGATCAAGCTATCATTTCTCTCACAGTATTTCAGTGTTGCTTTTGTATTTTCTGTTTCTTAACTGTTCTACTCGATTGCCAAGTTTTTCTACCTTGGTCCGATATCATACTGTTGTCATCTCTGGTACTGGTAAATCTTCCATGCTTATTCTTCAAAATTGGCTTTGTTATTCCTGGTTCTTTGGATTTCCATAAAAATTTTAGAACTATTCTGTCATTGTCTGCCACAGAAAACACTGAAATTTTTGCTAAAATTTAGATCAATATAGAGATTGATTTGATGGAGAATTGCCATATTTTCTTTCAATCGATGAATATGATAGATCTCTCCATTTATATACATTTAAAAATGTCATTTAATATATGTTTCATAGATTTGAGTGTAGTAGCAGTCTTACGCATCTGGAGATATATTTATTCCCAGGTTATATGATATTTTTATGCTATGTAAATGACATTTTCATCTTTGTTTCCTTTTTTATTTTTGATGGTACCTATGAACACAAATAGATATTGTATTTTGACTTTGTATATAAGACAAAAGTTAAATTTGTTTATTAATTCTATTAGTTAATTCTCATAGCCTCCCTTAGATTTTCTGGGTTCATAAATAAGATTGTCTTCAGATAATGACAATTTCTTTCTTTCTAATCTTTATGACTCATTTCTTATACTTGTCTTATGGTACTAGGTAGCATCTCCAATACAATGATGAATAGAAATTGTGATAGTGGTAAATTGTGAATTGTCTTTTTATTTTTCTAAACTCAGGGTGAACATTTTCAATATTTCTCATTGAATAGAGTGCTTTTGGTAGATATTAAGGAAGTTCCTTTCTAATCGAAGATTGATCTGTCATTCCTTTCTTTTAAGATTCTTCACAAGTTTTGGAATTGAGCCAAATTAGTCCCTTAAAGTAGTTAGGGATGGTTCTCTCTTTTTCTTATATAGAGGAGATGTTTCCAAATTTGTCTATATTCACCCTTAAAAATGTGGAAGATATCACAGGCAAAACCATACAAGCCTGGGGTTTTCATTGTGGGAAGGTATAAAAATGGTTTGAATTAATTAAGTAGAAAGAATAATATTCATATTTTCTATTTATCATTCAACCAACATTGGTAAATTTTTTTTTGAAATTTACCAATTTCAAAAAATTTTTGAAAAAAAAATTGTATTTTTTTGAAAAAAGTATCAATTTCATATAAATTAAATTTAATCACATAAAGTTGTTTGTAATATTTTCCTGTTATATCTTAGCTACCTGTAGAATCTGCATTCTTGATATTGGTAACCTTTTGTTCTTGGCTTATCCTTTGATCAGTCTTACTTAGAGCTTGATCAGTCTTATTATCCTTTCCAGTATCATCTTTTGGTTCTGCTGACTTTCTTTTCTGAATATTTATTTTCTATTTTATTGATTTCTGTCATCACCTTTATCATTTCTTTGCTTTCCCATGTTTGAATTTTATTTTTGACATACAACATTATGTTAGTTTGAGGTAAACAATTTGATTTAATATTTCTGTATATTGCAAAATGATCACCACGTGTCTAGTTGACATTGGTCACCATACATAATAACATTTTTGTGTATGATGAGGACATTTAAGATCTAGTCTTCTAGAAACTTTTAAATGTGCAATATAGTGTTATTGGCCATATATTACATCCCCACCAGTTATTTAGTAACGGGAAGTTTGTACATTTTGTTCTCGTTCACTCTTTTCGCCCACCCCCACCACTGCCGTCTCTGGCAACCACCAATCTGTTCTCTGTATCCACAAACTTTTTTTCAATTGCAAGTATAAATGAGATTATATGGTATTTGTTTTTCTCTGATGACTTATTTCAAACAGCATAATGCCCTTAAGTTTCATCCATGTTCTTGCAAATTCTTTTTTTCTTTTACTAGTTTCTTGAGACAGAATTTTGAATTACTGATTTTTAATATTTCCTCCTTTTAACATATTTATTTAAAGCTATGTATTTGTGACTGCAGAAGTCACAAATTTTTCTAATTTCAGTAAGTTAGTGTTTTTCTATTATCTTATTTTTTATTATTTCTAATTAATTCCATTGTTATCATTCATTGATTAAGATTTTCTCTATGGCCCCAAGCATGGAGCATCCTATTGCATATATACTCGCAAATATGGTAACTTGTGTATGCACTTGAAAAAATATACGTGAATTGTGTTGCTGTTGTATGTAATATTCTTCATAAATCCGTTAAGCCAAGCTTTACAAATTTTTTGTTTATACCTTGTATATTCTTATGAACTTTTTTTCTATTTGTTCTATTAACAGTTGAGGGGGGTATTGAAGTCTTTCTCTATGTTTGCTAATTTGTCTATTTCTCTTTTAGTTCTGTGAATTTTCTATGGTTTAGTTATATTTTGTGTGATTCAGACCTAAAATTGTGTTATCATCCGGTTCTACTAATCCTTTTTCATTATAACTCTCTTTATTTCACCCAAAGTCTATTTTGCCTAATATTTCTACAACTTCATCCGCTTTATTTTTGTTTGTATTTGGTTTTTATTACTTTTATATTCAACCTTTTTAAGTCTTTATAATTAAAAGTGGCTTTTTATGAATCATAGAGTTGGGTTTTGTTTTGTTTATTCTAATCTGACAATAATAAACTACTACTAAGAGTAGTCAAGTCACATTAAATGTAATTACTGATACGTGTATTTATACTTATCTTATTGTTTCTCATTTAGTTAGTCTGTTTTATGTTACTTTTTCTCCTGTTTTTGCTTTATGTTTGATTAATCAAGTACTTTATAACTCACTTTCTATTCTATTACTATTTAATTTTTGTTCTTTTGGTGATTACCCTAAACACTATAACATGCATTCTTGCTCTGAGTGCTTGTAGTACGTCCTGCTATACTTTTAAAGGTCCCTAGTATCTGTTTTTCAATAAGAATATAGTATCAAAAGTAATTTCACATAAACTTGTTTTTTCCCTTGTGTTAGGGATATTTCATTAACACTTGATTTATTAAATGCAAACTTCACTTCTAAATTTCCTTTGAGTCAGATCCTGCCATAGTACCCAAATATCACATTTACAATTTCATATAATTTTTTTTCTTATACTTAGAGCCCATTATTAAAATGATAGATACTTCTGTTCTGTAATAGTGTTTTCTTATCCTCATTTAAATAACATCCTGTAGAACTACAAATATTGTATAAAGTTGATACTGTTTCTTATTTCTGTAAGAAAATTTAAGTTTTCCACTCTTATCCTGCCTGATTAGAAACAGTGAAATACAATGCTGAGTCAGTCTTTGGGCTTCGTATGAATTTAAACAGAACTAATATTTCTTTAATAATTTTTATTTAATTCTCTAAACTCATATATTTCCAACTATAAACATTTCTGACCATAAAGTAGTCCCAATGACATAACACGTTCCAAATTCAGAGACAAAATAGCCTAAAAATACAGCAAGAGTAAAGAGCCATAAATAAATAAAATAAAAATGATATAAATTGTTTCTTTAACCTATCCAGCATAATAAAAATTAAAATCCCTGGTTAGGATTAGTCAGAACACTTAAACATATTTAAATATTTGAAAAAAACATTCTATATCTTGATTATCATTCAAATGTTCTGCAGCTGCCTTCAAATACAACAATGTAGAATGCCTTATTTAAAAAAATATGATAAATTCAGTTTATATAATATTTAACTTTTATTTTAATTATTTACATCTCATGAAATCATGTTTTTGAAATGTCCTATAGCTACATCAAAACTAAGTATATTGGCCAGTTATATAAATGAAAAGATATGGAAATGCTTGCTTATCATTTCTATTTTTAAGAATAATAATCTTGACCAGATATTTTTAGACAAAATAAAATTTTCAAACAAAAAATTCTCAATATTTTGCCTGAAAATTGAGAAAGTTATCATTGCTTTCTTTGTTTCTTGCTCCTCTCTCAAGGAGATATATTTAAATAATGATGTAAAATGAGCCTCCTATATTTGGTAGCTTTGCATAAGGCTCAAGTAGAAATAAATATGACAATATGGCAGGACTTAAACTATTGAGCTGTGTCTCCAGCAAATGCAATGGTAAATACATAAATTCTTTTACTCCTATGTTATTGCTTTTGATTTTTTTTTTCATCCCCTCCTTCCAAAACCCCACATGAAACACATAACTCCAGGTAGAAGCCTTAGGATATTTGTTCATACTTTTTTCGTGACTACATTCTGGATGCTATATAGCTATATAGTCTTTTTTTTAAAGGATAATATTGAAATTTATATCAGCTTAGAAATCGTTAGTGTTGAGGCATCTGGATGGCTCAGTCAATTAAACATCCAACTTCAGCTAAGGTCATGACCTGACAGTGTGTGAATTCAAGCCCTATGTCAGGCTCTGTGCTGACAGCTCAGAGCCCAGGGCCTGCCTCTCTCTGTCTCCCCCTCCTTGCTTGTGTTCTATCGCTCTCTCTCTCTCAAAAATAAATAAGTAAATAAACTTAAAAAAAAGAAAATTGTTAGTCTTGATAAATTATCTTAGAATTCAGAAATCAAATCTAGGGTCACATGACATTTCAGAAAAGTAACCAAATTTTTCTTGTTTCCCTTTTATGAAAGACTGACTACAGTTAAAGTTTGAAGAAGCACAAAAAGTTTAACACTGTGACTGTTAGCATGCAATTCGTGAACAAATAAAAAAATATACCTTAATGAGACATATGTAATTATGACATCCAGATATGTAATGCATAATATTGGCAGTATCCATAGAGTTATAATGTATACTTTAATTTATTAAAAATGCTAAAATAAGAAATGTCTGGATGTAGTGCCTCTAATCACCACTGACTTTTGCTTTTATCCTTTAGATTTAGGTTTCTACTCTCATAATTCAAAAGAAATTCACCATTTTATTGTCAATCTCATTAGTGTTTCTGGAGTCCCATTTCTTCATTTCTCTGTAGGATCTCATTTTATTGAACACTTATTTTATCTCTTTTGCTTTTAAAATTTGATGATTCATCTTATTTTCTTGTCTTTATATAGCTCCTCTCTCTTTGCCTTCTTTTGAAGTCCTTTACTTTACCCGGATTCCAAAATGTGAATAAGACACTAAAATTGTGTCTTTGCTCATACTCCCTTATTTCTTTTTTCTGAGAAACAGCCTACTCTTGAGAACCAACTAAGATCCTCAGGATCAATTCTTCTCTGTTGTCTGTGTTCTCTCTCAGCTCTTGTCAAAAATCTCTATATGGATATTCTCTAAGAATCTTAAATTCAACCACTATAAACCTAATTCATCTGTCACTCCTAAAATTGTAAAAATATTCCTGCTCTTCCTTCTACTAATTAATGTCATCTGAACAAGTATGAACCCTGGAAATTCAAACTCACCATGGTCCTTTTCCCAATGGCTCATGTTAGTAAGCCCCAATTTCTGTCTATATTTTATTGCAAAGTTCACTCACCAAATCATTCCTATTCATTCACATTTCTACACAGTTGTTTAAATCTTTGAGACAATTTGCTTGAGTCACTGCAATTGTCTGCTATCTGTTCTTAAATGTTCTAATCTCTACATTTCAATAGTTGCTCCATATAATAACATTTCTAATAATGTCATTTCTTCTTCAAAAACACTTTAGGAGCTTCCAGGTACATATTGAGTAAGTAAATAAGATCTTTTATTCCTTGCAGTTCTGGCAGTCAGAATCAATATTATGAAAACTGGTATCAACGTACTAGTAAAGTGCATTTTTAAAAATTTAATAACATCTAATTGAGGATAACCCAGCTAACAACAGACTTTTAAGGAACTTTTACGTAAAATAAATTGTGAATCATCAATTTTTAAAGTAAAGAAAGAAATCTGCCTTTTGAACATAAAGGAATTACAGTGTCTTTTTATCACTGATTGTAATATGATTTATATCAACTATATTGCACAACTATATTGCATACAAATACTTCCCCAGTGAATATTGAATTTCATGCATTTTCTTAATTTCTTTTTCTTCTTTTAAAGTTTATTTATTTTAAGAGTGAGAGAGACAGCATGAATGGGGAGGGGCAGAAAGAAAGGGAAAAAGAGAACTCTAAGCAGGCTCCATGCTCAGCACTGAGCCAGACATGAGGTTCAATCCCAGAAAGCATGAGACCATGACCTGAGCCAAAACCAAGAGTCAGATGTTTAACTGACTGAGCTACCCAGGTGCCCCACCTTAATTTCTAAGTATGAGTATTGCAGTTATTTCTTTCTCATATTCACAACATATAAAAGCATGAGCATTTATTAACATCTTATAATATATTTTCAAGAAATTTAATACATATTATCTTAGTGTTTATAATTACATGTGTAATAAGGAAACTAAAATGATAATCACAATCAAAATACTTGCATTTGATAAAAGAAGTTCTTTATATAGATCATTAAATGCATATAACATTGAAAAGAGATGAAAAGATCAGAGGACTGTCACTGTATGTCATAGTACCACAGATGTCATCAGGTATTGAGTATCAGGGAACTGCGACAAACTTAATGGCTGCCACTACCCAGAAAGCTGGTGACTAGGGAACTAAATGTAGAATACAACTTCCCTAAAAACCACTGACAAGGAAAGGGAATGGCTTCTACTTTCCTTCTGCTTCTAAAAAATCATGCAGTTGCTGTCTCATTGGCAGAAGCTCAATCACACTCTAGTTTGGCAAATCTGCTTTCCAATCTTTAAATCTATGGAATATAAAAGAAATAGCAAAGATAATGGATATAGATTCTGGCTGCCAATAGGCAATATGATCGCATGAGGTAGACTTGATGAGTTTGAGTTTGAGTTCTGTGTCTAACATTGCTTCTTCAAGAGGAGCCAACAGCAGCTGTGCCAGCGCCACCCTGTACATCCATACACTATAGCCTGAGCTTCACTCAGGCTTCACTCTTTTACATAATATATGGAATTAGTATGGAGAGGGTCAAATAACAATATAAGGAAAATGTGTACCGTGATGGTTCTACATCAGCTTTGTCCAGTAGAACTAAAATGCAAGGGGCATACATTAGAAAAAAATAAAAGAGGGGAATGCCTGGTGGCTCAGTAGGTTAAGCATTCAACTCTTCGTTTCAGCTCAGATCATGATCTCATGATTCCTGAGATTAAGCCCTGTACCAGACTCTGTGCCAACAGTGCAGAGCCTGCTTGGGATTCTTTCTCTCTCCCACTCTCTGCCCCTCCCCTGCTTTCACTCTCTCTCTCCTTCTCTCTGAAAATAAATGAATAAACTTTAAAAATTTAAAAAAAAAAAGTAAATGAAAAAGATAAAATTAATTTCAATAATATATTTCAGTAAGCCCAAGTTGTGCCCAACAATATCAAAATATAATTAAAACAACATTATAATGAAATACGTTACTTTTTTCATACTAAGTCTTTCTAATAAAGCATATATTTTATACTTAAACCACATCTGTTTTCAGTGCTAAATTTTCAGTAGAAATATTGAGTTGTATTTAGATTTCATAATACATATTTGAAGTAAAAAATTCACATACTCAAGTTGTTCCAAAAATACTTGCATGTTTTCAAATACTGATCCTAACCTCCTCTCACAACCAATTATTTGCATGCATATTGATAAAGGTGGATCATATTCTTGCATGGACTGACTTGCCTTTAACTTTTTTAATGTTTTATTTCGTTTTGAGAGAGAGAGACAGAGCAAGAGCAGGGAAGGGACAGAGAGAAATTGAAACAGAATCTGAAGCAGACTACAGGCTCCGAGCTGTCAGTACAGAGCCTGATGCAGAGGTAGAACTCACAATCCATGAGATCATGACCTGAGTTAAAATCAGATACTTAATCAACTGAGCCTCTGTTATTTTTTTTTAAATATTTTCTGGTTTGCCTTTAAAACAAGAGCATTTCAAGGTGTAGACAGAAGGATGTCCCCCATCCCAAGCTGTCTACATCTTAAACTTTGAAACCTATGAATATGTTTGCAAAGTTCACAGAACAGGGGCCCAGACTCACTAAAAGACTGAAACATGATCATAGGACTGTACAACACTTCTGCTCACTTCAAATTTTAGCAGCACACCACTAAAAGTCTATTTACTAGAGTTCCATTTATCTACTGCATTATGTACAACTTTCAACCAAAAATTATAAAGCATACTAAAAGACAAAAAATACAATTTAAGGAGACTGAGAAAGCCATCAGAATCAGACTTGGATAGACCAGGGTGAAGGAGAAATAAATAATTTCTCTTATACAAAGACTCTCATACAGAAAGACTTTCTTCCCTTGCAACAAACATCAAAAAGAAGTTATCCAGGGACACCTGGATAGCTCAGTTGGTTGAGCGTCCAACTTTGGCTCAGGTCATGATCTCACGGTTCGTGGTTCGAGCCCTGCGTCGGGCTCTGTGCTGGCAATTAGCTCAGAGCCTGGAGCCTGCTTCAGAGTCTGTCTCTCTCTCTCTCTGACCCTCCCCTGCTCACGTTGTCTCTATCTCTCTCTCAAAAATAAATAAAACATTAAAAAAAGAAGTTCTTCAGAAAGAACAAAAATGATACAGGTTAGCAATTTGGATCTATAGTAAAAAGAAAGAGCACTGGAGGAGTAAGCTTTGACCTTAAGAAACTAGAAAAATAAAGAAAATTAAGAAGTCCAAGGTAGTTAGAAGAAAAGAAATGATAAATATTAGAGCAGAAATCAATGGAATTAAAGAGGAAAGCAATAGAGAAAATCAACAAAGCCAAAACCTAACCATTTAAAAAGATTAAAAGAACAATAAGTATTTGGCCAAGGTAATTAAAAAAGAGAGAGGAGGGGCGCCTGGAGCTTAGTTGGTTAAGCGTCCCACTTTCGCTTAGGTCATGATCTCGCGGTTCGTGGGTTCGAGCCCCATGGCAGGCTCTGTGCTGACTGCCAGCTCAGAGCCTGGAGCCTGTTTCAGAGTCTGTGACTCCCTCTCTCTTTGACCCTCCCCTGCTCACACTGTCTCTCTCTCCCTCTCTCTCTCCTAGAAATAAATAAAACATTAAAAAAAGAAAGAAAGAAAAAAGAGAGAGGACACAAGTTATGATTACCAAAAATGAAATAGAGGATATCCTTAAACTTTGCATAGACATTAAAATGGTAGTAAAGGTATATTATGAGAAACTTTATGCCCACAAATTGTATAACCTAAACAAAAGGGATAAATTCCTTGAAAGAATCTGTCAAAATTCCCATTAGAAGAAATAGATAATATGAATAAGACTATACCTATTAAATTTAGCTGATAATGAATAATCTTGCAAAGTAGAAAGCACCAGGCCCAGATAGGTTCACTGGTGACTTTTGGCAAATATTTGAGGAAGAAATTATGTGAATTCTCTACAGTCTCATCTAGAATACTGAAAGAGAGAAAATGCTTCCTAACTTATTTTCTGAGGCCAGCATTCCTCTAATACCAAAACCATACTAAGACATCAGTAGTACAAACCAGTATCTCTCATAAACATAGATGCAAAAATCCTCACATAAAATATTGGGAAGTCAAATCCAAAATCATATAAAATCAAAATAATTTTACACCATAATCAAATGGGATTTATCCTGGATATGCAAGGCTAGTTCAATATTTGGAAATCAATTAATGTAATCTATTATATCACAAGCTGAAGAAGAAAAATCATATGGACATAACAATAAATGCAGAAAAAGCATTTGATAAAAGCCAATGCTCATTTATGATAAAAACAGGTAGGAACCTTGAAATAGAGGGAAATTTTCTCAATTTGATAAAGAATAGCATCCACATAACTATAGTTATCATCATACTTAATGGTAAGAAACAAAACTTTCTCACTAAGATCAGGTACAAGGCAAGGATGTCCTCTCTCACATTCCTTTTCAGCATCATACTGGAAGTCCTGGTCAATTCAATAAGACAAGAAAAAGAAATAAAAAATACACTGATTAGGAAGGAAGACATAAAATTGCCTTCGTTCAGAGATGGCATGATCACTTGTGTAGAAAATCCAAAAGAACTAGCAAAATTTTCAGGAAATAATCACAGCAAGGTTTCAAGATACAACGTTAATATAGAAAAGTCAACCACTTTCCTATATACACAATGAGCAAATGGAATTTGATATGAAAAACACAATATCATTTACATTAGCACACACCCACACAATGAAATGCTTAAGTATAAATCTAACAAAGTATGTATAAGATCTATATGAAGATAACTACAAAACACTGATGAAAAAAATCAAAGAATAATTAAATAAATGAAGATATAGTCCATGTTCATGGATAAGATTCAATATTGTCAAATGTCAGTCAGTTATTTCCAACTTGATCTATAAATTCAGTGCAATCCAGATCAGAAGTTTTTGACCCAGTAAGATATTTTGTGGATATCAACAATCTAATTCTAAAATTTATATGGAAAGGCAAAAGATTCAGACTAGTCACCACAGTATTGAAGGAGAACAAAGTCAGAGAACTGGCACTATCCGATTTCGAGACTTACCATAAAGCTAAAATAGGGCAACTGCCTCAGTCAGTTAAGCATCCAATTCTTCATTTTGGCTCAGGTCATGATCTCACAGTTCATGGGATTGATCTCCACATGGGGCTCTGTGCTGACAGTACAGAGTCTGCTAAGGATTCTCTCTCTCCTTCTCTCTCTTCCCCTCCCTCATTCATGCTGTCTCTCTCTCTCTCTCTCTCTCTCTCTCAAAATAAATAAATAAACATTAAAAAAATAATAAAGCTAAAGCAATCAAGATAGTATGATATAGGCAAAAATAAAAAGACAAATACATCAATGAAACCAGATAGAGCAGCCAGAAATAAAATCACATAAATATATTCAACTTAACTTTGAAAAGTAATGAAAGGTAGAACAATGGATAAAAAAGATACTTTTAAACACGTAGTATTGGAACACCATACATACACATGCAAGAAATCAATCTAGACACAGATTTTACACCCTTCACAAAAATTAACTCAAAATGAATCATAGAGCTAAATGTAAAATGCAAAATTACCAGTCATATTAAAAACCATTTTTTCCATATCATGCTAAAATTCTTCTTTGACAGTAATAGGAAATATAAAAATCTATATTCTACA
The DNA here is from genome assembly GCF_008692635.1 of Crocuta crocuta. Lineage (NCBI taxonomy): Eukaryota > Metazoa > Chordata > Mammalia > Carnivora > Hyaenidae > Crocuta > Crocuta crocuta. Next base: position 2,690,233 of record NW_027531015.1, on the reverse strand, counting down.
TTTGATATTTTAGACTGTGGACTGACCTTTCTTTGTAAGTCTGGAAGTCTTCTGAACAAAATCCACAAAGTACTCACTGGGCAGTGCCTTTTATATCATATGACTAATTTAAGGCTAAAAAAATTTCTTGAATATTTTTGAATTTTGAATCAAATGATCTTTAATATTTTTATAAAGATTTCTTTTGGTAAGATCAGTTTTTAATAATTATCTCATACTTCCGTTGCAAAACATCCTTAACTGAAATAGTGACCTTTTTTAAACCATCTTTCTATCTAAAAGATGTTTTCTTCTTTGAGTATACAAGAATGTAGACCACTTTAAATCTGTCCAAAGTTACACTCTCGGGTTCTTTTAAATGTTGCTTAAATTTTTTTTATTGGGCATGAATTCTAATTTAATGTGACTAATTTTGTTGTTTCTTTTTCAACTATTAGCAGAACACTTCAAATAAAAGTCATTATGTATTTACTGATGTAATAATTGCACATTTTATTCTCTTCAATAATTTTCAACATCACAAAAATCTACTTTTTTTTCTTTTTGCTTTCTTTTGCTTTACTGCCGCAAAATGCAATGAGTGGCCGAATCACCATGAAATTTGTGACACACCTTTTATTGGCTTCTTTTTCCTCTACCATTCTGGATATAGTACTATCATGTTTATTTCCACTCAATTTTGCATTAATGATATCTTTAGGTGAAGTTTAAAACTTGTTCATACATTTTTTAAAGTAGAAAACCAATTTAATTACATTTTAATTAAATTATTGATAAGCATTTCAATATATTTATAATTTATAATTCCTTTACAAGAAATGGCCTACATTCTATCAAATTTGTTATTTCTGACATGCTTTCAAATAATTTTTATTATATAGAAATGTATTTGTGCTTAAATAAGTATGATGATTTAAATCTGTCCCTATGCTTCTCTTGAATAAAATTGTTGTAATAATGTCTTTTATTGTGACTTCAAAATGACAGTTTGGTTTCATGCAATAAATACATGAACTCAAATCAGAGAGATGCCCCTCCTCGTTGCCCAGGTACATGATCTGAGCTGCAGTTTTCACAACTATAATGGGGACAATAATACACAACTTCAAGGATTATTATGCAGGCTAATTCATAGTGCACAGACCAGATGCCAGCTCCTGGAGATCTAAGAATGAGTGTTATATGATTCTTCATCCAGTGCTCAGAGTCTGGCAGAGAAATAAGAAATGTGGGCCAAAGTTATTCTGTGACATGAGTTATTTCAGGAACATATAAACCATAATAAAGTAAAAATGTTCAGGGAGGGATAAGAGAAAATTTAAATTTTAACTAATCTTTGCAGAATATGTAGGAGTTGTAGTTTTGCTAGAGTAGAAACCGGAATATAGAAAGATAGAGTTATATAATGAAAAAAGATGAGAATTACAAAAAGGGAAGAAAGTAATCAGAGAAACCTGTGAACTTTCAAGGATTGTGTGAATATACATTAAAAAGAGAACTGAGACCAATTTGTGAAGACTCTTATTTGCCATCTTTTACTAAAGTCCAAACACCAGGCAAGTACAATCGACCGAGTAAAGGAGAACTTGTCAGGGGCAGTAAAGAGGATGATGGAGAGCAGCTAATGCATGCTCCCATCCAAAGGTGGAGAGTGACTAACTCAGCACGAGACAATTGTTGATCTGTGAGAGCTGAAGCACAGTATTGTCACACCTTCTGATTTTTTCATAGAAGCTGGCAGTTCAGATTTTCATGAGAGGTCTTACAGTTTGTCAAGAGTTACCAATAAATTCTAAGGCTTTGAAAACATTACAAGTGTTAAACATGTTTGTTGACTGAATACAGTTTGGGGTCAACAGTTTGCAAACTCTACTGTAGACAGTAAACTCACTGGGGGTTATAGCTAGGTATTGACATGATATCATGTTTTCACAGGCTATATGAATGATAGAAAAGTATCCAAAAATGTATAAAAGATAGAAAGAATTGATACTCAAAGCAAGAGGATTAGATCATAATTGACATAAAAGCAGCTTAGCATAATGAGTGACAGCAGAACTGTGTGGATGATAAGATACAAGATATGGTTTAGAAGTGGAAACCATAGGAGATCTGGAATAGAAAGAGAATAGAAGGAATAGGTGAGAAAAAGACAGCTCAAAATGAGATTTGACTAATTGAAGTTATGGTGATGCTACCAACCGAAGAGTGAAGCCAGGAAGAGGATATTTGAGAATTTGAAAAAATAATACTGAGTTCTACTATGTAATATATTACATTTGAAATAGAACTATGCAGGTGGAGATATTCAATAAATAGTAATGAAGGTTTGGATTTCAAGAGCAAGATGAGGGATGACAATATTGATATTTTAATTAATTTTATTTGGATATAATTAAATAGAGTAAAATAATAGCTCTAAGAATAGAGTTCAAGAGTGTTGACAATTTATACAACTGTCTTACCAATATCCCAATCAAGATGTAGAGCACTGTTATCACCTTGGAAGGTCCGATTATCTCTTCAAGATCGCCTTCCTCCCAGGGCAATAGCTATTTTAATTTCTATCTCCATGAATTAGTTTGCCTGTTTTTGAACTTCAAATAAATAGGATCATATAAACTTCTGAGGTCTGTTTTTTTTCACTCAATGTAAAATTTCTGGCATTTAACCATATGCATTAGAAGTTCATTCTTTAAATTAATATATTGCTGAGCAATATTCCATTGTGTGAATATGCTACAATATATATGTCAGTTCTCCTGATGGATATTCAGGTTGTTTCCAATATTTTCCTATTATAAGCAAAACTTCAGTGAATATTCTTACACAAGTTTTTTGAGGGAGAGACAAATTTTCACATTCTTTTTGTGTAGAAGCTCAAGATGGAATTTCTGCAATTCCATATATATATAATATGTATGTATATAAAGAATGTATTGTATATATGAAGAGTATAGTTTATATACTCTTCAACATAATAGTGCTTACTGTTCATCTTTTAAATTCTAGACATTCTAGTAAGTGTGTAGCAATAGCTCATTGTGATTTTATTTTGCATTTCTGATGACTAATGGTGTTGATCACTTATTCAAGTGCTTATTGACCATTCATATACCTTACTTTTTGAAATAATCTGCATTTAGCCATTTTTATTATTTTTTAGCTACTATTTTATAGGAATTCTTTGTTGAATATATGTATTGAGAAACTTCCTCGCCATCTGTATAGACTTTCCCATTTTCTTAATGATATATTCTGATGAGCAGATGTTTTTAATTGTTATGAAATCCAGTTAATTTTTTTCTTTTGTGTTTAGGAATTTTGAAGTTTTACATAGATAAATCATATGCAATATATTTTAGGTTTTCCGTTTAGGTTTAAAATGTATCTCAAGTTAATAGTTTGCTCTAATGAAGAAGTCAGAGCTAATGCTTTATTTTCATGTAATTATTCCCATTGATTCAGTATTATTTCTTAAAAGGACTGCACACTGTATTGCACTGGTTCCTTTGTCAAAAGTTATTCAGCCTTGTATAGGTGAAATCTATTTGTGTATTCTCTGTTCTGTTCCATTGAGCTGTCTGTCCTTATCAATTTCACACTATCTTTATTAATGGAATTTTTTTTAATAGTTTATTGTCAAATTAGTTTCCACATAACACTCAGTGCTCATCCCCACAAGTGTCCTCCTCCATGCCCATCCCCCCCTCCCCCCACATCCATCAGTCCTCAGTTTTTGTCAGCATTCAAGAGTCTCTCATGGTTTGCCTCTCTCCCTTTCCCCCACCATTTCCGCCCTTCTTCTCCCCCTTGTTCCTCCGTCAAGTTCCTCCTAATCCTCCTATACGTGCAAACATATGATATTTGTCCTTCTCTGCCTGACTTATTTCGCTCAGCATCACACCCTCAAGGTCCATCCATGTTGCTACACATGGCCAGATTTCATTCTTTCTCATTGCCATGTAGTATTCCATGGTATAGATAAACCACATCTTCTTGATCCATTCATCTGTTGATGGACACTTAGGCTCTTTCCATGTTTTAGCTATTGTGGAGAGTGCTGCTATGAACATTGGGGTACATGTGCTCCTATGCATCAGCATTTCTGTATCCCTTGGGTAAATTCCTAGCAGTGCTATTGCTGGGTCATAGGGGAGTTCTATTGTTAGTTTCCTGAGGAACCTCCACACTGTTTTCCAGAGGGGCTGTACCAGTTTACATTCCCACCAACAGTGTAGGAGGGTGCCCGTTTCTCCACATCCTCGCCAGCATCTAGAGTTCTCTGATTTGCTCATTTTAGCCACTCTGACTGGCGTGAGGTGGTATCTCAGTGTGGTTTTGATTTGTATTTCCCTGATGAGGAGGGATGCTGAGCATCGTTTCATGTGTCTGTTGGCCATCTGGATGTCCTCTTTGGAGAAGTGTCTGTTCATATCTTCTGCCCATTAATGGAATTTTTTAAAATGTAGATTTGTCCATTGATGTATAGATAAGCTAATACGCATACAGTTTTCAGATGTGTCAAGAGCAAACCACTCTGGGAAGAAATAATACTGAGAAAAGAAACGACACTGGAGCTCATCAAACTGTATGGGGCAAGTTACCAAAAAAAAAAATAAACGGTATTTGAAAGGACAAGAAAAAATGCAAAGAAAGTTATGAACATGGAAATCAAGAAATGAAAGAGCTATGAGAAGAGAAAGTTTCCAGAAGGGTTTCATGCTACAGAAAGTCTTATATGTGGTAATAAATAAATAAATAAATAAATAGTCATTTTGACAATTATAAGAAGTCATTGATTACCTAAGTGGAGACAGTTTTAGGATTGGTGATGGCTTACATTTATTCAATGAATATTTATTGATTGCCTAGACATATTGCAAAGTGCCATGAACAAGATATATTGTCAGCCTTTCTGAAGTTTATGGTCTTGCAAACACACAGAAGTTATATTCCCATTAAGGAAGGAAAGAACGGGTAATGTGGAAAATAAAAATCCAAAGCACAAAAAATCTTTATAGGGTGGCAATAAAAGAAAGAAGTAACATTTGGTGGTTTTATGAGAAGATGTTGAGAAAAGGATTTTGTTGTTTTAGTTTTAAGGCAGGAAATGTTTCCATCAGATTTCAAGCAAAGTAGAAGGTAAGAGTAGAAAGAGAGAGTATGAAAAAGAGTCTGGGGAAATTGGACTAATGATAGATTAAGCCCTGTGT